>NW_028115423.1:0-70614 GCF_964273445.1 Streptopelia decaocto | reverse complement strand
CATTTTTTGACGTGAAATTGTAAACATGTGGACATGGATTTTGAAAATTCTAGAGAGAATTTTAAAAGCTTCAACAGAATTTCAACAATTTTGAGAGGGATTTGAAAAGTTTCAATGGGAATGGGAAGAATTGGGACAAAAATTGGAAAATTTTTAAGGGACTTTGAAAAAATTTCAACTGGAATTTTAGCAATTTTTTGACGTGAAATTGTAAACATGTGGCCATGGATTTTGAAAATTCTAGAGAGAATTTTAAAAGCTTCAACAGAATTTCAACAATTTTGAGAGGGACTTGAAAAGTTTCAATGGGAATGGGAAGAATTGGGACAAAAATTGGAAAATTATTAAGGGACTTTGAAAAAATTTCAACTGGAATTTTAGCAATTTTTTGACGTGAAATTGTAAACATGTGGACATGGATTTTGAAAATTCTAGAGAGAATTTTAAAAGCTTCAAGAGAATTTCAACAATTTTGAGAGGGATTTGAAAAGTTTCAATGGGAATGGGAAGAATTGGGACAAAAATTGGAAAATTTTTAAGGGACTTTGAAAAAATTTCAACTGGAATTTTAGCCATTTTTTGACGTGAAATTGTAAACATGTGGACATGGATTTTGAAAATTCTAGAGAGAATTTTAAAAGCTTCAACAGAATTTCAACAATTTTGAGAGGGATTTGAAAAGTTTCAATGGGAATGGGAAGAATTGGGACAAAAATTGGAAAATTTTTAAGGGACTTTGAAAAAATTTCAACTGGAATTTTAGCAATTTTGACGTGAAATTGTAAACATGTTGAAGTGGATTTTGAAAATTCTAGAGAGAATTTTAAAAGCTTCAACAGAATTTCAACAATTTTGAGAGGGATTTGAAAAGTTTCAATGGGAAAGGGAAGAATTGGGACAAAAATTGGAAAATTTTTAAGGGACTTTGAAAAAGTTTCAACTGGAATTTTAGCCATTTTTTGACGTGAAATTGTAAACATGTGGACATGGATTTTGAAAATTCTAGAGAGAATTTTAAAAGCTTCAACAGAATTTCAACAATTTTGAGAGGGATTTGAAAAGTTTCAATGGGAATGGGAAGAATTGGGACAAAAATTGGAAAATTTGTAAGGGACTTTGAAAAAATTTCAACTGGAATTTTAGCCATTTTTTGACGTGAAATTGTAAACATGTGGACATGGATTTTGAAAATTCTAGAGAGAATTTTAAAAGCTTCAACAGAATTTCAACAATTTTGAGAGGGACTTGAAAAGTTTCAATGGGAATGGGAAGAATTGGGACAAAAATTGGAAAATTTTTAAGGGACTTTGAAAAAATTTCAACTGGAATTTTAGCCATTTTTTGACGTGAAATTGTAAACATGTGGCCATGGATTTTGAAAATTCTAGAGAGAATTTTAAAAGCTTGAACAGAATTTCAACAATTTTGAGAGGGATTTGAAAAGTTTCAACGGGAATGGGAAGAATTGGGACAAAAATTGGAAAATTTTTAAGGGACTTTGAAAAAATTGCAACTGGAATTTTAGCCATTTTTTGACGTGAAATTGTAAACATGTGGCCATGGATTTTGAAAATTCTAGAGAGAATTTTAAAAGCTTCAACAGAATTTCAACAATTTTGAGAGGGATTTGAAAAGTTTCAATGGGAATGGGAAGAATTGGGACAAAAATTGGAAAATTTTTCAGGGACTTTGAAAAAATTTCAACTGGAATTTTAGCCATTTTTTGACGTGAAATTGTAAACATGTGGACATGGATTTTGAAAATTCTAGAGAGAATTTTAAAAGCTTCAACAGAATTTCAACAATTTTGAGAGGGATTTGAAAAGTTTCAATGGTAATGGGAAGAATTGGGGCAAAAATTGGAAAATTTTTCAGGGACTTTGAAAAAATTTCAACTGGAATTTTAGCCATTTTTTGACGTGAAATTATAAACATGTGGACATGGATTCTGAAAATTCTAGAGAGAATTTTAAAAGCTTCAACAGAATTTCAACAATTTTGAGAGGGATTTGAAAAGTTTCAATGGGAATGGGAAGAATTGGGACAAAAATTGGAAAATTTTTCAGGGACTTTGAAAAAATTTCAACTGGAATTTTAGCCATTTTTTGACGTGAAATTGTAAACATGTGGACATGGATTTTGAAAATTCTAGAGAGAATTTTAAAAGCTTCAACAGAATTTCCACAATTTTGAGAGGGATTTGAAAAGTTTCAATGGGAATGGGAAGAATTGGGACAAAAATTGGAAAATTTTTAAGGGACTTTGAAAAAATTTCAACTGGAATTTTAGCCATTTTTTTACGTGAAATTGTAAACATGTGGCCATGGATTTTGAAAATTCTAGAGAGAATTTTAAAAGCTTCAACAGAATTTCAACAATTTTGAGAGGGACTTGAAAAGTTTCAATGGGAATGGGAAGAATTGGGACAAAAATTGGAAAATTATTAAGGGACTTTGAAAAAATTTCAACTGGAATTTTAGCAATTTTTTGACGTGAAATTGTAAACATGTGGACATGGATTTTGAAAATTCTAGAGAGAATTTTAAAAGCTTCAAGAGAATTTCAACAATTTTGAGAGGGATTTGAAAAGTTTCAATGGGAATGGGAAGAATTGGGACAAAAATTGGAAAATTTTTAAGGGACTTTGAAAAAATTTCAACTGGAATTTTAGCCATTTTTTGACGTGAAATTGTAAACATGTGGACATGGATTTTGAAAATTCTAGAGAGAATTTTAAAAGCTTCAAGAGAATTTCAACAATTTTGAGAGGGATTTGAAAAGTTTCAATGGGAATGGGAAGAATTGGGACAAAAATTGGAAAATTTTTAAGGGACTTTGAAAAAATTTCAACTGGAATTTTAGCAATTTTGACGTGAAATTGTAAACATGTTGAAGTGGATTTTGAAAATTCTAGAGAGAATTTTAAAAGCTTCAACAGAATTTCAACAATTTTGAGAGGGATTTGAAAAGTTTCAATGGGAATGGGAAGAATTGGGACAAAAATTGGAAAATTTTTCAGGGACTTTGAAAAAGTTTCAACTGGAATTTTAGCCATTTTTTGACGTGAAATTGTAAACATGTGGACATGGATTTTGAAAATTCTAGAGAGAATTTTAAAAGCTTCAACAGAATTTCAACAATTTTGAGAGGGATTTGAAAAGTTTCAATGGGAATGGGAAGAATTGGGACAAAAATTGGAAAATTTGTAAGGGACTTTGAAAAAATTGCAACTTGAATTTTAGCCATTTTTTGACGTGAAATTGTAAACATGTGGACATGGATTTTGAAAATTCTAGAGAGAATTTTAAAAGCTTCAACAGAATTTCCACAATTTTGAGAGGGACTTGAAAAGTTTCAATGGGAATGGGAAGAATTGGGACAAAAATTGGAAAATTTTTAAGGGACTTTGAAAAAATTTCAACTGGAATTTTAGCCATTTTTTGACGTGAAATTGTAAACATGTGGCCATGGATTTTGAAAATTCTAGAGAGAATTTTAAAAGCTTCAAGAGAATTTCAACAATTTTGAGAGGGATTTGAAAAGTTTCAATGGGAATGGGAAGAATTGGGACAAAAATTGGAAAATTTTTAAGGGACTTTGAAAAAATTTCAACTGGAATTTTAGCCATTTTTTGACGTGAAATTGTAAACATGTGGCCATGGATTTTGAAAATTCTAGAGAGAATTTTAAAAGCTTCAACAGAATTTCAACAATTTTGAGAGGGATTTGAAAAGTTTCAATGGGAATGGGAAGAATTGGGACAAAAATTGGAAAATTTTTCAGGGACTTTGAAAAAATTTCAACTGGAATTTTAGCCATTTTTTGACGTGAAATTGTAAACATGTGGACATGGATTTTGAAAATTCTAGAGAGAATTTTAAAAGCTTCAACAGAATTTCAACAATTTTGAGAGGGATTTGAAAAGTTTCAATGGGAATGGGAAGAATTGGGACAAAAATTGGAAAATTTTTAAGGGACTTTGAAAAAATTGCAACTGGAATTTTAGCCATTTTTTGACGTGAAATTGTAAACATGTGGACATGGATTTTGAAAATTCTAGAGAGAATTTTAAAAGCTTCAACAGAATTTCAACAATTTTGAGAGGGATTTGAAAAGTTTCAATAGGAATGGGAAGAATTGGGACAAAAATTGGAAAATTTTTCAGGGACTTTGACAAAATTTCAACTGGAATTTTAGCCATTTTTTGACGTGAAATTGTAAACATGTGGCCATGGATTTTGAAAATTCTAGAGAGAATTTTAAAAGCTTCAAGAGAATTTCCACAATTTTGAGAGGGATTTGAAAAGTTTCAATGGGAATGGGAAGAATTGGGACAAAAATTGGAAAATTTTTAAGGGACTTTGAAAAAATTTCAACTGGAATTTTAGCCATTTTTTTATGTGAAATTATAAACATGTGGACATGGATTTTGAAAATTCTAGAGAGAATTTTAAAAGCTTCAAGAGAATTTCAACAATTTTGAGAGGGATTTGAAAAGTTTCAATGGGAATGGGAAGAATTGGGACAAAAATTGGAAAATTTTTCAGGGACTTTGAAAAAATTGCAACTGGAATTTTAGCTATTTTTTGACGTGAAATTGTAAACATGTGGACATGGATTTTGAAAATTCTAGAGAGAATTTTAAAAGCTTCAAGAGAATTTCAACAATTTTGAGAGGGATTTGAAAAGTTTCAATGGGAATGGGAAGAATTGGGACAAAAATTGGAAAATTTTTCAGGGACTTTGAAAAAATTGCAACTGGAATTTTAGCCATTTTTTGACGTGAAATTGTAAACATGTGGACATGGATTTTGAAAATTCTAGAGAGAATTTTAAAAGCTTCAAGAGAATTTCAACAATTTTGAGAGGGATTTGAAAAGTTTCAATGGGAATGGGAAGAATTGGGACAAAAATTGGAAAATTTTTCAGGGACTTTGAAAAAATTTCAACTGGAATTTTAGCCATTTTTTGACATGAAATTGTAAACATGTGGACATGGATTTTGAAAATTCTAGAGAGAATTTTAAAAGCTTCAAGAGAATTTCCACAATTTTGAGAGGGATTTGAAAAGTTTCAATGGGAATGGGAAGAATTGGGACAAAAATTGGAAAATTTTTAAGGGACTTTGAAAAAATTTCAACTGGAATTTTAGCAATTTTGACGTGAAATTGTAAACATGTTGAAGTGGATTTTGAAAATTCTAGAGAGAATTTTAAAAGCTTCAACAGAATTTCAACAATTTTGAGAGGGATTTGAAAAGTTTCAATGGGAATGGGAAGAATTGGGACAAAAATTGGAATATTTTTCAGGGACTTTGACAAAATTTCAACTGGAATTTTAGCCATTTTTTGACGTGAAATTGTAAACATGTGGACATGGATTTTGAAAATTCTAGAGAGAATTTTAAAAGCTTCAACAGAATTTCAACAATTTTGAGAGGGATTTGAAAAGTTTCAATGGGAATGGGAAGAATTGGGACAAAAATTGGAAAATTTGTAAGGGACTTTGAAAAAATTGCAACTGGAATTTTAGCCATTTTTTGACGTGAAATTGTAAACATGTGGACATGGATTTTGAAAATTCTAGAGAGAATTTTAAAAGCTTCAAGAGAATTTCAACAATTTTGAGAGGGACTTGAAAAGTTTCAATGGGAATGGGAAGAATTGGGACAAAAATTGGAAAATTTTTAAGGGACTTTGAAAAAATTTCAACTGGAATTTTAGCCATTTTTTGACGTGAAATTGTAAACATGTGGCCATGGATTTTGAAAATTCTAGAGAGAATTTTAAAAGCTTCAACAGAATTTCAACAATTTTGAGAGGGATTTGAAATGTTTCAATGGGAATGGGAAGAATTGGGACAAAAATTGGAAAATTTTTAAGGGACTTTGAAAAAATTTCAACTGGAATTTTAGCCATTTTTTGACGTGAAATTGTAAACATGGGGCCATGGATTTTGAAAATTCTAGGGAGAATTTTAAAAGCTTCAACAGAATTTCAACAATTTTGAGAGGGATTTGAAAAGTTTCAATGGGAATGGGAAGAATTGGGACAAAAATTGGAAAATTTTTCAGGGACTTTGAAAAAATTTCAACTGGAATTTTAGCCATTTTTTGACGTGAAATTGTAAACATGTGGCCATGGATTTTGAAAATTCTAGAGAGAATTTTAAAAGCTTCAACAGAATTTCAACAATTTTGAGAGGGATTTGAAAAGTTTCAATGGGAATGGGAAGAATTGGGACAAAAATTGGAAAATTTTTAAGGGACTTTGAAAAAATTTCAACTGGAATTTTAGCCATTTTGACGTGAAATTGTAAACATTTTGAAGTGGATTTTGAAAATTCTAGAGAGAAGTTTCAAACTTTCAATAGGATTTCAACAGTTTTGAGAGGGATTTGAAAAGTTTCAATGGGAATGGGAAGAATTGGGACAAAAATTGGAAAATTTTTAAGGGACTTTGAAAAAATTTCAACTGGAATTTTAGCCATTTTTTGACGTGAAATTGTAAACATGTGGACATGGATTTTGAAAATTCTAGAGAGAATTTTAAAAGCTTCAACAGAATTTCAACAATTTTGAGAGGGATTTGAAAAGTTTCAATGGGAATGGGAAGAATTGGGACAAAAATTGGAAAATTTTTAAGGGACTTTGAAAAAATTTCAACTGGAATTTTAGCCATTTTTTGACGTGAAATTGTAAACATGTGGCCATGGATTTTGAAAATTCTAGAGAGAATTTTAAAAGCTTCAACAGAATTTCAACAATTTTGAGAGGGATTTGAAAAGTTTCAATGGGAATGGGAAGAATTGGGACAAAAATTGGAAAATTTTTAAGGGACTTTGAAAAAATTTCAACTGGAATTTTAGACATTTTTTTATGTGAAATTATAAACATGTGGACAGGGATTTTGAAAATTCTAGAGAGAATTTTAAAAGCTTCAAGAGAATTTCAACAATTTTGAGAGGGATTTGAAAAGTTTCAATGGGAATGGGAAGAATTGGGACAAAAATTGGAAAATTTTTCAGGGACTTTGAAAAAATTGCAACTGGAATTTTAGCCATTTTTTGACGTGAAATTGTAAACATGTGGACATGGATTTTGAAAATTCTAGAGAGAATTTTAAAAGCTTCAACAGAATTTCAACAATTTTGAGAGGGATTTGAAAAGTTTCAATAGGAATGGGAAGAATTGGGACAAAAATTGGAAAATTTTTAAGGGACTTTGAAAAAATTTCAACTGGAATTTTAGCCATTTTTTGACGTGAAATTGTAAACATGTGGACATGGATTTTGAAAATTCTAGAGAGAATTTTAAAAGCTTCAACAGAATTTCAACAATTTTGAGAGGGATTTGAAAAGTTTCAATGGGAATGGGAAGAATTGGGGCAAAAATTGGAAAATTTTTAAGGGACTTTGAAAAAATTTCAACTGGAATTTTAGTCATTTTTTGACGTGAAATTGTAAACATGTGGACATGGATTTTGAAAATTCTAGAGAGAATTTTAAAAGCTTCAACAGAATTTTAGCAATTTTGAGAGGGATTTGAAAAGTTTCAATGGGAATGGGAAGAATTGAGACAAAAATTGGAAAATTTTTCAGGGACTTTGAAAAAATTTCAACTGGAATTTTCCAATTTTTTGACGTGAAATTGTAAACATGTGGACATGGATTTTGAAAATTCTAGAGAGAATTTTAAAAGCTTCAACAGAATTTCAACAATTTTGAGAGGGATTTGAAAAGTTTCAATGGGAATGGGAAGAATTGGGACAAAAATTGGAAAATTTTTCAGGGACTTTGAAAAAATTTCAACTGGAATTTTCCAATTTTTTGACGTGAAATTGTAAACATGTGGACATGGATTTTGAAAATTCTAGAGAGAATTTTAAAAGCTTCAACAGAATTTCAACAATTTTGAGAGGGATTTGAAAAGTTTCAATGGGAATGGGAAGAATTGGGACAAAAATTGGAAAATTTTTAAGGGACTTTGAAAAAATTTCAACTGGAATTTTAGCATTTTTTTTTACGTGAAATTGTAAACATGTGGACATGGATTTTGAAAATTCTAGAGAGAATTTTAAAAGCTTCAACAGAATTTCAACAATTTTGAGAGGGACTTGAAAAGTTTCAATGGGAATGGGAAGAATTGGTACAGAAATTGGAAAATTTTTAAGGGACTTTGAAAAAATTTCAACTGGAATTTTAGCCATTTTTTTGACGTGAAATTGTAAACATGTGGCCATGGATTTTGAAAATTCTAGAGAGAATTTTAAAAGCTTCAACAGAATTTCAACAATTTGGAGAGGGATTTGAAAAGTTTCAATGGGAATGGGAAGAATTGGGACAAAAATTGGAAAATTTTTCAGGGACTTTGAAAAAATTTCAACTGGAATTTTAGCCATTTTTTGACGTGAAATTGTAAACATGTGGACATGGATTTTGAAAATTCTAGAGAGAATTTTAAAAGCTTCAACAGAATTTCAACAATTTTGAGAGGGATTTGAAAAGTTTCAATGGGAATGGGAAGAATTGGGACAAAAATTGGAAAATTTTTAAGGGACTTTGAAAAAATTTCAACTGGAATTTTAGCCATTTTTTGACGTGAAATTGTAAACATGTGGACATGGATTTTGAAAATTCTAGAGAGAATTTTAAAAGCTTCAACAGAATTTCAACAATTTGGAGAGGGATTTGAAAAGTTTCAATGGGAATGGGAAGAATTGGGACAAAAATTGGAAAATTTGTAAGGGACTTTGAAAAAATTTCAACTGGAATTTTAGCCATTTTTTGACGTGAAATTGTAAACGTGTGGCCATGGATTTTGAAAATTCTAGAGAGAATTTTAAAAGCTTCAACAGAATTTCAACAATTTTGAGAGGGATTTGAAAAGTTTCAATGGGAATGGGAAGAATTGGGACAAAAATTGGAAAATTTTTAAGGGAATTTGAAAAAATTTCAACTGGAATTTTAGCCATTTTGACGTGAAATTGTAAACATGTTGAAGTGGATTTTGAAAATTCTAGAGAGAATTTTAAAAGCTTCAACAGAATTTCAACAATTTTGAGAGGGATTTGAAAAGTTTCAATGGGAATGGGAAGAATTGGGACAAAAATTGGAAAATTTTTAAGGGACTTTGAAAAAATTTCAACTGGAATTTTAGCAATTTTTTGACGTGAAATTGTAAACATGTGGACATGGATTTTGAAAATTCTAGAGAGAATTTTAAAAGCTTCAAGAGAATTTCAACAATTTTGAGAGGGATCTGAAAAGTTTCAATGGGAATGGGAAGAATTGGGACAAAAATTGGAAAATTTTTAAGGGACTTTGAAAAAATTTCAACTGGAATTTTAGCCATTTTGACGTGAAATTGTAAACATTTTGAAGTGGATTTTTAAAATTCTAGAGAGAATTTTAAAAGCTTCAACAGAATTTCAACAATTTTGAGAGGGATTTGAAAAGTTTCAATGGGAATGGGAAGAATTGGGACAAAAATTGGAAAATTTTTAAGGGACTTTGAAAAAATTTCAACTGGAATTTTAGCCATTTTTTGACGTGAAATTGTAAACATGTGGCCATGGATTTTGAAAATTCTGGGGAGAATTTTAAAAGCTTCAACAGAATTTCAACAATTTTGAGAGGGATTTGAAAAGTTTCAATGGGAATGGGAAGAACTGGGACAAAAATTGGAAAATTTTTCAGGGACTTTGAAAAAATTTCAACTGGAATTTTAGCAATTTTTTGACGTGAAATTGTAAACATGTGGACATGGATTTTGAAAATTCTAGAGAGAATTTTAAAAGCTTCAACAGAATTTCAACAATTTGGAGAGGGATTTGAAAAGTTTCAATGGGAATGGGAAGAATTGGGACAAAAATTGGAAAATTTTTCAGGGACTTTGAAAAAATTTCAACTGGAATTTTAGCCATTTTTTGACGTGAAATTGTAAACATGTGGACATGGATTTTGAAAATTCTAGGGAGAATTTTAAAAGCTTCAAGAGAATTTCAACAATTTTGAGAGGGATTTGAAAAGTTTCAATGGGAATGGGAAGAATTGGGACAAAAATTGGAAAATTTTTAAGGGACTTTGAAAAAATTTCAACTGGAATTTTAGCCATTTTTTGACGTGAAATTGTAAACATGTGGACATGGATTTTGAAAATTCTAGAGAGAATTTTAAAAGCTTCAACAGAATTTCAACAATTTTGAGAGGGATTTGAAAAGTTTCAATGGGAATGGGAAGAATTGGGACAAAAATTGGAAAATTTTTAAGGGACTTTGAAAAAATTTCAACTGGAATTTTAGCCATTTTTTGACGTGAAATTGTAAACATGTGGACATGGATTTTGAAAATTCTAGAGAGAATTTTAAAAGCTTCAACAGAATTTCCACAATTTTGAGAGGGATTTGAAAAGTTTCAATGGGAATGGGAAGAATTGGGACAAAAATTGGAAAATTTTTAAGGGACTTTGAAAAAATTTCAACTGGAATTTTAGCCATTTTTTGACGTGAAATTGTAAACATGTGGCCATGGATTTTGAAAATTCTAGAGAGAATTTTAAAAGCTTCAAGAGAATTTCAACAATTTTGAGAGGGATTTGAAAAGTTTCAATGGGAATGGGAAGAATTGGGACAAAAATTGGAAAATTTTTAAGGGACTTTGAAAAAATTTCAACTGGAATTTTAGCCATTTTTTGACGTGAAATTGTAAACGTGTGGCCATGGATTTTGAAAATTCTAGAGAGAATTTTAAAAGCTTCAACAGAATTTCAACAATTTTGAGAGGGATTTGAAAAGTTTCAATGGGAATGGGAAGAATTGGGACAAAAATTGGAAAATTTTTAAGGGACTTTGAAAAAATTTCAACTGGAATTTTAGCCATTTTTTTACGTGAAATTGTAAACATGTTGAAGTGGATTTTGAAAATTCTAGAGAGAATTTTAAAAGCTTCAACAGAATTTCAACAATTTTGAGAGGGATTTGAAAAGTTTCAATGGGAATGGGAAGAATTGGGACAAAAATTGGAAAATTTTTAAGGGACTTTGAAAAAATTTCAACTGGAATTTTAGCCATTTTTTGACGTGAAATTGTAAACATGTGGACATGGATTTTGAAAATTCTAGAGAGAATTTTAAAAGCTTCAAGAGAATTTCAACAATTTTGAGAGGGATCTGAAAAGTTTCAATGGGAATGGGAAGAATTGGGACAAAAATTGGAAAATTTTTAAGGGACTTTGAAAAAATTTCAACTGGAATTTTAGCCATTTTGACGTGAAATTGTAAACATTTTGAAGTGGATTTTGAAAATTCTAGAGAGAATTTTAAAAGCTTCAACAGAATTTCAACAATTTTGAGAGGGATTTGAAAAGTTTCAATGGGAATGGGAAGAATTGGGACAAAAATTGGAAAATTTTTAAGGGACTTTGAAAAAATTTCAACTGGCATTTTAGCCATTTTTTGACGTGAAATTGTAAACATGTTGAAGTGGATTTTGAAAATTCTAGAGAGAATTTTAAAAGCTTCAACAGAATTTCCACAATTTTGAGAGGGACTTGAAAAGTTTCAATGGGAATGGGAAGAATTGGGACAAAAATTGGAAAATTTTTAAGGGACTTTGAAAAAATTTCAACTGGAATTTTAGCCATTTTTTTATGTGAAATTGTAAACATGTGGACATGGATTTTGAAAATTCTAGAGAGAATTTTAAAAGCTTCAAGAGAATTTCAACAATTTTGAGAGGGATTTGAAAAGTTTCAATGGGAATGGGAAGAATTGGGACAAAAATTGGAAAATTTTTCAGGGACTTTGACAAAATTTCAACTGGAATTTTAGCCATTTTTTGACGTGAAATTGTAAACATGTGGACATGGATTTTGAAAATTCTAGAGAGAATTTTAAAAGCTTCAACAGAATTTCAACAATTTTGAGAGGGATTTGAAAAGTTTCAATGGGAATGGGAAGAATTGGGACAAAAATTGGAAAATTTTTCAGGGACTTTGAAAAAATTTCAACTGGAATTTTAGCCATTTTTTGACGTGAAATTATAAACATGTTGAAGTGGATTTTGAAAATTCTAGAGAGAATTTTAAAAGCTTCAAGAGAATTTCAACAATTTTGAGAGGGATTTGAAAAGTTTCAATGGGAATGGGAAGAATTGGGACAAAAATTGGAAAATTTTTAAGGGACTTTGAAAAAATTTCAACTGGAATTTTAGCCATTTTTTGACGTGAAATTGTAAACATGTGGCCATGGATTTTGAAAATTCTAGAGAGAATTTTAAAAGCTTCAACAGAATTTCCACAATTTTGAAAGGGACTTGAAAAGTTTCAATGGGAATGGGAAGAATTGGGACAAAAATTGGAAAATTTTTCAGGGACTTTGAAAATATTTCAACTGGAATTTTAGCCATTTTTTGACGTGAAATTATAAACATGTTGAAGTGGATTTTGAAAATTCTAGAGAGAATTTTAAAAGCTTCAACAGAATTTCAACAATTTTGAGAGGGATTTGAAAAGTTTCAATGGGAATGGGAAGAATTGGGACAAAAATTGGAAAATTTTTAAGGGACTTTGAAAAAATTTCAACTGGAATTTTAGCCATTTTGACGTGAAATTGTAAACATGTTGAAGTGGATTTTGAAAATTCTAGAGAGAATTTTAAAAGCTTCAACAGAATTTCAACAATTTTGAGAGGGATTTGAAAAGTTTCAATGGGAATGGGAAGAATTGGGACAAAAATTGGAAAATTTTTAAGGGACTTTGAAAAAATTTCAACTGGCATTTTAGCCATTTTTTGACGTGAAATTGTAAACATGTGGCCATGGATTTTGAAAATTCTAGAGAGAATTTTAAAAGCTTCAACAGAATTTCCACAATTTTGAGAGGGACTTGAAAAGTTTCAATGGGAATGGGAAGAATTGGGACAAAAATTGGAAAATTTTTAAGGGACTTTGAAAAAATTTCAACTGGAATTTTAGCCATTTTTTGACGTGAAATTGTAAACATGTGGACATGGATTTTGAAAATTCTAGAGAGAATTTTAAAAGCTTCAACAGAATTTCAACAATTTTGAGAGGGATTTGAAAAGTTTCAATGGGAATGGGAAGAATTGGGACAAAAATTGGAAAATTATTAAGGGACTTTGAAAAAATTTCAACTGGCATTTTAGCCATTTTTTGACGTGAAATTGTAAACATGTTGAAGTGGATTTTGAAAATTCTAGAGAGAATTTTAAAAGCTTCAACAGAATTTCCACAATTTTGAGAGGGACTTGAAAAGTTTCAATGGGAATGGGAAGAATTGGGACAAAAATTGGAAAATTTTTAAGGGACTTTGAAAAAATTTCAACTGGAATTTTAGCCATTTTTTTATGTGAAATTGTAAACATGTGGACATGGATTTTGAAAATTCTAGAGAGAATTTTAAAAGCTTCAAGAGAATTTCAACAATTTTGAGAGGGATTTGAAAAGTTTCAATGGGAATGGGAAGAATTGGGACAAAAATTGGAAAATTTTTCAGGGACTTTGACAAAATTTCAACTGGAATTTTAGCCATTTTTTGACGTGAAATTGTAAACATGTGGACATGGATTTTGAAAATTCTAGAGAGAATTTTAAAAGCTTCAACAGAATTTCAACAATTTTGAGAGGGATTTGAAAAGTTTCAATGGGAATGGGAAGAATTGGGACAAAAATTGGAAAATTTTTCAGGGACTTTGAAAAAATTTCAACTGGAATTTTAGCCATTTTTTGACGTGAAATTATAAACATGTTGAAGTGGATTTTGAAAATTCTAGAGAGAATTTTAAAAGCTTCAAGAGAATTTCAACAATTTTGAGAGGGATTTGAAAAGTTTCAATGGGAATGGGAAGAATTGGGACAAAAATTGGAAAATTTTTAAGGGACTTTGAAAAAATTTCAACTGGAATTTTAGCCATTTTTTGACGTGAAATTGTAAACATGTGGCCATGGATTTTGAAAATTCTAGAGAGAATTTTAAAAGCTTCAACAGAATTTCCACAATTTTGAAAGGGACTTGAAAAGTTTCAATGGGAATGGGAAGAATTGGGACAAAAATTGGAAAATTTTTCAGGGACTTTGAAAATATTTCAACTGGAATTTTAGCCATTTTTTGACGTGAAATTATAAACATGTTGAAGTGGATTTTGAAAATTCTAGAGAGAATTTTAAAAGCTTCAACAGAATTTCAACAATTTTGAGAGGGATTTGAAAAGTTTCAATGGGAATGGGAAGAATTGGGACAAAAATTGGAAAATTTTTAAGGGACTTTGAAAAAATTTCAACTGGAATTTTAGCCATTTTGACGTGAAATTGTAAACATGTTGAAGTGGATTTTGAAAATTCTAGAGAGAATTTTAAAAGCTTCAACAGAATTTCAACAATTTTGAGAGGGATTTGAAAAGTTTCAATGGGAATGGGAAGAATTGGGACAAAAATTGGAAAATTTTTAAGGGACTTTGAAAAAATTTCAACTGGCATTTTAGCCATTTTTTGACGTGAAATTGTAAACATGTGGCCATGGATTTTGAAAATTCTAGAGAGAATTTTAAAAGCTTCAAGAGAATTTCCACAATTTTGAGAGGGACTTGAAAAGTTTCAATGGGAATGGGAAGAATTGGGACAAAAATTGGAAAATTTTTAAGGGACTTTGAAAAAATTTCAACTGGAATTTTAGCCATTTTTTGACGTGAAATTGTAAACATGTGGACATGGATTTTGAAAATTCTAGAGAGAATTTTAAAAGCTTCAACAGAATTTCAACAATTTTGAGAGGGATTTGAAAAGTTTCAATGGGAATGGGAAGAATTGGGGCAAAATTGGAAAATTTTTCAGGGACTTTGACAAAATTTCAACTGGAATTTTAGCCATTTGACGTGAAATTGTAAACATGTGGACATGGATTTTGAAAATTCTAGAGAGAATTTTAAAAGCTTCAACAGAATTTCAACAATTTTGAGAGGGATTTGAAAAGTTTCAATGGGAATGGGAAGAATTGGGACAAAAATTGGAAAATTTTTAAGGGACTTTGAAAAAATTTCAACTGGAATTTTAGCCATTTTTTGACGTGAAATTATAAACATGTTGAAGTGGATTTTGAAAATTCTAGAGAGAATTTTAAAAGCTTCAAGAGAATTTCAACAATTTTGAGAGGGATTTGAAAAGTTTCAATGGGAATGGGAAGAATTGGGACAAAAATTGGAAAATTTTTCAGGGACTTTGAAAAAATTTCAACTGGAATTTTAGCCATTTTTTGATGTGAAATTGTAAACATGTGGCCATGGATTTTGAAAATTCTAGAGAGAATTTTAAAAGCTTCAACAGAATTTCAACAATTTTGAGAGGGATTTGAAAAGTTTCAATGGGAATGGGAAGAATTGGGACAAAAATTGGAAAATTTTTCAGGGACTTTGAAAAAATTTCAACTGGAATTTTAGCAATTTTTGACGTGAAATTGTAAACATGTGGACATGGATTTTGAAAATTCTAGAGAGAATTTTAAAAGCTTCAACAGAATTTCAACAATTTTGAGAGGGATTTGAAAAGTTTCAATGGGAATGGGAAGAATTGGGACAAAAATTGGAAAATTTTTCAGGGACTTTGAAAAAATTTCAACTGGAATTTTAGCCATTTTTTGACGTGAAATTGTAAACATGTGGACATGGATTTTGAAAATTCTAGAGAGAATTTTAAAAGCTTCAACAGAATTTCAACAATTTGGAGAGGGATTTGAAAAGTTTCAATGGGAATGGGAAGAATTGGGACAAAATTGGAAAATTTTTCAGGGACTTTGAAAAAATTTCAACTGGAATTTTAGCAATTTTTTGACGTGAAATTGTAAACATGTGGACATGGATTTTGAAAATTCTAGAGAGAATTTTAAAAGCTTCAAGAGAATTTCAACAATTTTGAGAGGGATTTGAAAAGTTTCAATGGGAATGGGAAGAATTGGGACAAAAACTGGAAAATTTTTCAGGGACTTTGAAAAAATTTCAACTGGAATTTTCGAATTTTTTGACGTGAAATTGTAAACATGTGGACATGGATTTTGAAAATTCTAGAGAGAATTTTAAAAGCTTCAACAGAATTTCAACAATTTTGAGAGGGATTTGAAAAGTTTCAATGGGAATGGGAAGAATTGGGACAAAAATTGGAAAATTTTTCAGGGACTTTGAAAAAATTTCAACTGGAATTTTAGCCATTTTTTGACGTGAAATTGTAAACATGTGGCCATGGATTTTGAAAATTCTAGAGAGAATTTTAAAAGCTTCAACAGAATTTCAACAATTTTGAGAGGGATTTGAAAAGTTTCAATGGGAATGGGAAGAATTGGGACAAAAATTGGAAAATTTTTAAGGGACTTTGAAAAAATTTCAACTGGAATTTTAGCCATTTTTTGACGTGAAATTGTAAACATGTGGACATGGATTTTGAAAATTCTAGAGAGAATTTTAAAAGCTTCAACAGAATTTCAACAATTTTGAGAGGGATTTGAAAAGTTTCAATGGGAATGGGAAGAATTGGGACAAAAATTGGAAAATTTTTAAGGGACTTTGAAAAAATTTCAACTGGAATTTTAGCCATTTTTTGACGTGAAATTATAAACATGTGGACATGGATTTTGAAAATTCTAGAGAGAATTTTAAAAGCTTCAAGAGAATTTCAACAATTTTGAGAGGGATTTGAAAAGTTTCAATGGGAATGGGAAGAATTGGGACAAAAATTGGAAAATTTTTCAGGGACTTTGACAAATATTCAACTGGAATTTTCCAATTTTTTGACGTGAAATTGTAAACATGTGGCCATGCATTTTGAAAATTCTAGAGAGAATTTTAAAAGCTTCAACAGAATTTCAACAATTTGGAGAGGGATTTGAAAAGTTTCAATGGGAATGGGAAGAATTGGGACAAAAATTGGAAAATTTTTAAGGGACTTTGAAAAAATTTCAACTGGAATTTTCCAATTTTTTGACGTGAAATTGTAAACATGTGGACATGGATTTTGAAAATTCTAGAGAGAATTTTAAAAGCTTCAACAGAATTTCCACAATTTTGAGAGGGATTTGAAAAGATTCAATGGGAATGGGAAGAATTGGGACAAAAATTGGAAAATTTTTAAGGGACTTTGAAAAAATTTCAACTGGAATTTTAGCCATTTTTTGACGTGAAATTGTAAACATGTGGCCATGGATTTTGAAAATTCTAGAGAGAATTTTAAAAGCTTCAACAGAATTTCAACAATTTTGAGAGGGATTTGAAAAGTTTCAATGGGAATGGGAAGAATTGGGACAAAAATTGGAAAATTTTTAAGGGACTTTGAAAAAATTTCAACTGGAATTTTAGCCATTTTTTGACGTGAAATTGTAAACATGTGGCCATGGATTTTGAAAATTCTAGAGAGAATTTTAAAAGCTTCAACAGAATTTCAACAATTTGGAGAGGGATTTGAAAAGTTTCAATGGGAATGGGAAGAATTGGGACAAAAATTGGAAAATTTTTAAGGGAATTTGAAAAAATTTCAACTGGAATTTTAGCCATTGTGACGTGAAATTGTAAACATGTGGACATGGATTTTGAAAATTCTAGAGAGAATTTTAAAAGCTTCAACAGAATTTCAACAATTTTGAGAGGGATTTGAAAAGTTTCAATGGGAATGGGAAGAATTGGGACAAAAATTGGAAAATTTTTAAGGGACTTTGAAAAAATTTCAACTGGAATTTTAGCCATTTTTTGACGTGAAATTGTAAACATGTTGAAGTGGATTTTGAAAATTCTAGAGAGAATTTTAAAAGCTTCAAGAGAATTTCAACAATTTTGAGAGGGATTTGAAAAGTTTCAATGGGAATGGGAAGAATTGGGACAAAAATTGGAAAATTTTTCAGGGACTTTGACAAAATTTCAACTGGAATTTTCCATTTTTTTGACGTGAAATTGTAAACATGTGGCCATGCATTTTGAAAATTCTAGAGAGAATTTTAAAAGCTTCAACAGAATTTCAACAATTTGGAGAGGGATTTGAAAAGTTTCAATGGGAATGGGAAGAATTGGGACAAAAATTGGAAAATTTTTAAGGGACTTTGAAAAAATTTCAACTGGAATTTTCCAATTTTTTGACGTGAAATTGTAAACATGTGGACATGGATTTTGAAAATTCTAGAGAGAATTTTAAAAGCTTCAACAGAATTTCAACAATTTTGAGAGGGATTTGAAAAGATTCAATGGGAATGGGAAGAATTGGGACAAAAATTGGAAAATTTTTAAGGGACTTTGAAAAAATTTCAACTGGAATTTTAGCCATTTTTTGACGTGAAATTGTAAACATGTGGCCATGGATTTTGAAAATTCTAGAGAGAATTTTAAAAGCTTCAACAGAATTTCCACAATTTTGAGAGGGATTTGAAAAGTTTCAATGGGAATGGGAAGAATTGGGACAAAAATTGGAAAATTTTTCAGGGACTTTGAAAAAATTTCAACTGGAATTTTAGCCATTTTTTGACGTGAAATTGTAAACATGTGGACATGGATTTTGAAAATTCTAGAGAGAATTTTAAAAGCTTCAACAGAATTTCAACAATTTTGAGAGGGATTTGAAAAGTTTCAATGGGAATGGGAAGAATTGGGACAAAAATTGGAAAATTTTTCAGGGACTTTGAAAAAATTGCAACTGGAATTTTAGCCATTTTTTGACATGAAATTGTAAACATGATGAAGTGGATTTTGAAAATTCTAGAGAGAATTTTAAAAGCTTCAACAGAATTTCAACAATTTGGAGAGGGATTTGAAAAGTTTCAATGGGAATGGGAAGAATTGGGACAAAAATTGGAAAATTTTTAAGGGAATTTGAAAAAATTTCAACTGGAATTTTAGCCATTTTGACGTGAAATTGTAAACATGTGGACATGGATTTTGAAAATTCTAGAGAGAATTTTAAAAGCTTCAACAGAATTTCAACAATTTTGAGAGGGATTTGAAAAGTTTCAATGGGAATGGGAAGAATTGGGACAAAAATTGGAAAATTTTTAAGGGACTTTGAAAAAATTTCAACTGGAATTTTAGCCATTTTTTGACGTGAAATTGTAAACATGTGGACATGGATTTTGAAAATTCTAGAGAGAATTTTAAAAGCTTCAACAGAATTTCAACAATTTTGAGAGGGATTTGAAAAGTTTCAATGGGAATGGGAAGAATTGGGACAAAAATTGGAAAATTTTTAAGGGACTTTGAAAAAATTTCAACTGGAATTTTAGCCATTTTTTGACGTGAAATTGTAAACATGTTGAAGTGGATTTTGAAAATTCTAGAGAGAATTTTAAAAGCTTCAACAGAATTTCAACAATTTTGAGAGGGATTTGAAAAGTTTCAATGGGAATGGGAAGAATTGGGACAAAAATTGGAAAATTTTTCAGGGACTTTGAAAAAATTTCAACTGGAATTTTAGCCATTTTTTGACATGAAATTGTAAACATGATGAAGTGGATTTTGAAAATTCTAGAGAGAATTTTAAAAGCTTCAAGAGAATTTCAACAATTTTGAGAGGGATTTGAAAAGTTTCAATGGGAATGGGAAGAATTGGGACAAAAATTGGAAAATTTTTAAGGGACTTTGACAAAATTTCAACTGGAATTTTAGCAATTTTGACGTGAAATTGTAAACATGTGGACATGGATTTTGAAAATTCTAGAGAGAATTTTAAAAGCTTCAACAGAATTTCCACAATTTTGAGAGGGATTTGAAAAGTTTCAATGGGAATGGGAAGAATTGGGACAAAAATTGGAAAATTTTTAAGGGACTGAAAAAATTGCAACTGGAATTTTAGCCATTTTTTGACGTGAAATTGTAAACATGTGGACATGGATTTTGAAAATTCTAGAGAGAATTTTAAAAGCTTCAACAGAATTTCCACAATTTTGAGAGGGATTTGAAAAGTTTCAATGGGAATGGGAAGAATTGGGACAAAAATTGGAAAATTTTTAAGGGACTTTGAAAAAATTTCAACTGGAATTTTAGCCATTTTTTGACGTGAAATTGTAAACATGTGGACATGGATTTTGAAAATTCTAGAGAGAATTTTAAAAGCTTCAACAGAATTTCAAAAATTTGGAGAGGGATTTGAAAAGTTTCAATGGGAATGGGAAGAATTGGGACAAAAATTGGAAAATTTTTAAGGGACTTTGAAAAAATTTCAACTGGAATTTTAGCCATTTTTTGACGTGAAATTGTAAACATGTGGACATGGATTTTGAAAATTCTAGAGAGAATTTTAAAAGCTTCAACAGAATTTCAACAATTTTGAGAGGGATTTGAAAAGTTTCAATGGGAATGGGAAGAATTGGGACAAAAATTGGAAAATTTTTCAGGGACTTTGACAAAATTTCAACTGGAATTTTAGCCATTTTTTGACGTGAAATTGTAAACATGTGGACATGGATTTTGAAAATTCTAGAGAGAATTTTAAAAGCTTCAACAGAATTTCAACAATTTGGAGAGGGATTTGAAAAGTTTCAATGGGAATGGGAAGAATTGGGACAAAAATTGGAAAATTTTTAAGGGACTTTGAAAAAATTTCAACTGGAATTTTAGCCATTTTTTGACGTGAAATTGTAAACATGTTGAAGTGGATTTTGAAAATTCTAGAGAGAATTTTAAAAGCTTCAACAGAATTTCAACAATTTTGAGAGGGATTTGAAAAGTTTCAATGGGAATGGGAAGAATTGGGACAAAAATTGGAAAATTTTTCAGGGACTTTGAAAAAATTTCAACTGGAATTTTAGCCATTTTTTGACGTGAAATTGTAAACATGTGGCCATGGATTTTGAAAATTCTAGAGAGAATTTTAAAAGCTTCAACAGAATTTCAACAATTTTGAGAGGGATTTGAAAAGTTTCAATGGGAATGGGAAGAATTGGGACAAAAATTGGAAAATTTTGAAGGGACTTTGAAAAAATTTCAACTGGAATTTTAGCCATTTTTTGACATGAAATTGTAAACATGATGAAGTGGATTTTGAAAATTCTAGAGAGAATTTTAAAAGCTTCAACAGAATTTCAACAATTTTGAGAGGGATTTGAAAAGTTTCAATGGGAATGGGAAGAATTGGGACAAAAATTGGAAAATTTTTAAGGGACTTTGACAAAATTTCAACTGGAATTTTAGCAATTTTGACGTGAAATTGTAAACATGTGGACATGGATTTTGAAAATTCTAGAGAGAATTTTAAAAGCTTCAACAGAATTTCCACAATTTTGAGAGGGATTTGAAAAGTTTCAATGGGAATGGGAAGAATTGGGACAAAAATTGGAAAATTTTTCAGGGACTTTGAAAAAATTTCAACTGGAATTTTAGCCATTTTTTGACGTGAAATTGTAAACATGTGGACATGGATTTTGAAAATTCTAGAGAGAATTTTAAAAGCTTCAACAGAATTTCAACAATTTTGAGAGGGATTTGAAAAGTTTCAATGGGAATGGGAAGAATTGGGACAAAAATTGGAAAATTTTTAAGGGACTTTGAAAAAATTTCAACTGGAATTTTAGCCATTTTTTGACGTGAAATTGTAAACATGTGGACATGGATTTTGAAAATTCTAGAGAGAATTTTAAAAGCTTCAACAGAATTTCCACAATTTTGAGAGGGATTTGAAAAGTTTCAATGGGAATGGGAAGAATTGGGACAAAAATTGGAAAATTTTGAAGGGACTTTGAAAAAATTGCAACTGGAATTTTAGCCATTTTTTGACATGAAATTGTAAACATGATGAAGTGGATTTTGAAAATTCTAGAGAGAATTTTAAAAGCTTCAACAGAATTTCAACAATTTGGAGAGGGATTTGAAAAGTTTCAATGGGAATGGGAAGAATTGGGACAAAAATTGGAAAATTTTTAAGGGAATTTGAAAAAATTTCAACTGGAATTTTAGCCATTTTGACGTGAAATTGTAAACATGTGGACATGGATTTTGAAAATTCTAGAGAGAATTTTAAAAGCTTCAACAGAATTTCAACAATTTTGAGAGGGATTTGAAAAGTTTCAATGGGAATGGGAAGAATTGGGACAAAAATTGGAAAATTTTTAAGGGACTTTGAAAAAATTTCAACTGGAATTTTAGCCATTTTTTGACGTGAAATTGTAAACATGTTGAAGTGGATTTTGAAAATTCTAGAGAGAATTTTAAAAGCTTCAACAGAATTTCAACAATTTTGAGAGGGATTTGAAAAGTTTCAATGGGAATGGGAAGAATTGGGACAAAAATTGGAAAATTTTTAAGGGACTTTGAAAAAATTTCAACTGGAATTTTAGCCATTTTTTGACGTGAAATTGTAAACATGTTGAAGTGGATTTTGAAAATTCTAGAGAGAATTTTAAAAGCTTCAAGAGAATTTCAACAATTTTGAGAGGGATTTGAAAAGTTTCAATGGGAATGGGAAGAATTGGGACAAAAATTGGAAAATTTTTCAGGGACTTTGAAAAAATTTCAACTGGAATTTTAGCCATTTTTTGACGTGAAATTGTAAACATGTGGCCATGGATTTTGAAAATTCTAGAGAGAATTTTAAAAGCTTCAACAGAATTTCAACAATTTTGAGAGGGATTTGAAAAGTTTCAATGGGAATGGGAAGAATTGGGACAAAAATTGGAAAATTTTTCAGGGACTTTGAAAAAATTTCAACTGGAATTTTAGCCATTTTTTGACATGAAATTGTAAACATGATGAAGTGGATTTTGAAAATTCTAGAGAGAATTTTAAAAGCTTCAACAGAATTTCAACAATTTTGAGAGGGATTTGAAAAGTTTCAATGGGAATGGGAAGAATTGGGACAAAAATTGGAAAATTTTTAAGGGACTTTGACAAAATTTCAACTGGAATTTTAGCAATTTTGACGTGAAATTGTAAACATGTGGACATGGATTTTGAAAATTCTAGAGAGAATTTTAAAAGCTTCAACAGAATTTCCACAATTTTGAGAGGGATTTGAAAAGTTTCAATGGGAATGGGAAGAATTGGGACAAAAATTGGAAAATTTTTAAGGGACTGAAAAAATTGCAACTGGAATTTTAGCCATTTTTTGACGTGAAATTGTAAACATGTGGACATGGATTTTGAAAATTCTAGAGAGAATTTTAAAAGCTTCAACAGAATTTCCACAATTTTGAGAGGGATTTGAAAAGTTTCAATGGGAATGGGAAGAATTGGGACAAAAATTGGAAAATTTTTAAGGGACTTTGAAAAAATTTCAACTGGAATTTTAGCCATTTTTTGACGTGAAATTGTAAACATGTGGACATGGATTTTGAAAATTCTAGAGAGAATTTTAAAAGCTTCAACAGAATTTCAAAAATTTGGAGAGGGATTTGAAAAGTTTCAATGGGAATGGGAAGAATTGGGACAAAAATTGGAAAATTTTTAAGGGACTTTGAAAAAATTTCAACTGGAATTTTAGCCATTTTTTGACGTGAAATTGTAAACATGTGGACATGGATTTTGAAAATTCTAGAGAGAATTTTAAAAGCTTCAACAGAATTTCAACAATTTTGAGAGGGATTTGAAAAGTTTCAATGGGAATGGGAAGAATTGGGACAAAAATTGGAAAATTTTTCAGGGACTTTGACAAAATTTCAACTGGAATTTTAGCCATTTTTTGACGTGAAATTGTAAACATGTGGACATGGATTTTGAAAATTCTAGAGAGAATTTTAAAAGCTTCAACAGAATTTCAACAATTTTGAGAGGGATTTGAAAAGTTTCAATGGGAATGGGAAGAATTGGGACAAAAATTGGAAAATTTTTAAGGGACTTTGAAAAAATTTCAACTGGAATTTTAGCCATTTTTTGACGTGAAATTGTAAACATGTTGAAGTGGATTTTGAAAATTCTAGAGAGAATTTTAAAAGCTTCAACAGAATTTCAACAATTTTGAGAGGGATTTGAAAAGTTTCAATGGGAATGGGAAGAATTGGGACAAAAATTGGAAAATTTTTCAGGGACTTTGAAAAAATTTCAACTGGAATTTTAGCCATTTTTTGACGTGAAATTGTAAACATGTGGCCATGGATTTTGAAAATTCTAGAGAGAATTTTAAAAGCTTCAACAGAATTTCAACAATTTTGAGAGGGATTTGAAAAGTTTCAATGGGAATGGGAAGAATTGGGACAAAAATTGGAAAATTTTGAAGGGACTTTGAAAAAATTTCAACTGGAATTTTAGCCATTTTTTGACATGAAATTGTAAACATGATGAAGTGGATTTTGAAAATTCTAGAGAGAATTTTAAAAGCTTCAACAGAATTTCAACAATTTTGAGAGGGATTTGAAAAGTTTCAATGGGAATGGGAAGAATTGGGACAAAAATTGGAAAATTTTTAAGGGACTTTGACAAAATTTCAACTGGAATTTTAGCAATTTTGACGTGAAATTGTAAACATGTGGACATGGATTTTGAAAATTCTAGAGAGAATTTTAAAAGCTTCAACAGAATTTCCACAATTTTGAGAGGGATTTGAAAAGTTTCAATGGGAATGGGAAGAATTGGGACAAAAATTGGAAAATTTTTAAGGGACTGAAAAAATTGCAACTGGAATTTTAGCCATTTTTTGACGTGAAATTGTAAACATGTGGCCATGGATTTTGAAAATTCTAGAGAGAATTTTAAAAGCTTCAACAGAATTTCCACAATTTTGAGAGGGATTTGAAAAGTTTCAATGGGAATGGGAAGAATTGGGACAAAAATTGGAAAATTTTTCAGGGACTTTGACAAAATTTCAACTGGAATTTTAGCCATTTTTTGACGTGAAATTGTAAACATGTGGACATGGATTTTGAAAATTCTAGAGAGAATTTTAAAAGCTTCAACAGAATTTCAACAATTTGGAGAGGGATTTGAAAAGTTTCAATGGGAATGGGAAGAATTGGGACAAAAATTGGAAAATTTTTAAGGGACTTTGAAAAAATTTCAACTGGAATTTTAGCCATTTTTTGACGTGAAATTGTAAACATGTGGACATGGATTTTGAAAATTCTAGAGAGAATTTTAAAAGCTTCAACAGAATTTCAACAATTTTGAGAGGGATTTGAAAAGTTTCAATGGGAATGGGAAGAATTGGGACAAAAATTGGAAAATTTTTAAGGGAATTTGAAAAAATTTCAACTGGAATTTTAGCCATTTTGACGTGAAATTGTAAACATGTTGAAGTGGATTTTGAAAATTCTAGAGAGAATTTTAAAAGCTTCAACAGAATTTCAACAATTTTGAGAGGGATTTGAAAAGTTTCAATGGGAATGGGAAGAATTGGGACAAAAATTGGAAAATTTTTAAGGGACTTCGAAAAAATTGCAACTGGAATTTTAGCCATTTTTTGACGTGAAATTGTAAACATGTGGACATGGATTTTGAAAATTCTAGAGAGAATTTTAAAAGCTTCAACAGAATTTCAACAATTTTGAGAGGGATTTGAAAAGTTTCAATGGGAATGGGAAGAATTGGGACAAAAATTGGAAAATTTTTCAGGGACTTTGAAAAAATTTCAACTGGAATTTTAGCCATTTTTTGACGTGAAATTGTAAACATGTGGCCATGGATTTTGAAAATTCTAGAGAGAATTTTAAAAGCTTCAACAGAATTTCAACAATTTTGAGAGGGATTTGAAAAGTTTCAATGGGAATGGGAAGAATTGGGACAAAAATTGGAAAATTTTGAAGGGACTTTGAAAAAATTTCAACTGGAATTTTAGCCATTTTTTGACATGAAATTGTAAACATGATGAAGTGGATTTTGAAAATTCTAGAGAGAATTTTAAAAGCTTCAACAGAATTTCAACAATTTTGAGAGGGATTTGAAAAGTTTCAATGGGAATGGGAAGAATTGGGACAAAAATTGGAAAATTTTTAAGGGACTTTGACAAAATTTCAACTGGAATTTTAGCAATTTTGACGTGAAATTGTAAACATGTGGACATGGATTTTGAAAATTCTAGAGAGAATTTTAAAAGCTTCAACAGAATTTCCACAATTTTGAGAGGGATTTGAAAAGTTTCAATGGGAATGGGAAGAATTGGGACAAAAATTGGAAAATTTTTAAGGGAATTTGAAAAAATTGCAACTGGAATTTTAGCCATTTTTTGACATGAAATTGTAAACATGATGAAGTGGATTTTGAAAATTCTAGAGAGAATTTTAAAAGCTTCAACAGAATTTCAACAATTTTGAGAGGGATTTGAAAAGTTTCAATGGGAATGGGAAGAATTGGGACAAAAATTGGAAAATTTTTAAGGGACTTTGACAAAATTTCAACTGGAATTTTAGCAATTTTGACGTGAAATTTTAAACATGTGGACATGGATTTTGAAAATTCTAGAGAGAATTTTAAAAGCTTCAACAGAATTTCCACAATTTTGAGAGGGATTTGAAAAGTTTCAATGGGAATGGGAAGAATTGGGACAAAAATTGGAAAATTTTTAAGGGACTGAAAAAATTGCAACTGGAATTTTAGCCATTTTTTGACGTGAAATTGTAAACATGTGGCCATAGATTTTGAAAATTCTAGAGAGAATTTTAAAAGCTTCAACAGAATTTCCACAATTTTGAGAGGGATTTGAAAAGTTTCAATGGGAATGGGAAGAATTGGGACAAAAATTGGAAAATTTTTAAGGGACTTTGAAAAAATTTCAACTGGAATTTTAGCAATTTTTTGACGTGAAATTGTAAACATGTGGCCATGGATTTTGAAAATTCTAGAGAGAATTTTAAAAGCTTCAACAGAATTTCAACAATTTGGAGAGGGATTTGAAAAGTTTCAATGGGAATGGGAAGAATTGGGACAAAAATTGGAAAATTTTTAAGGGACTTTGAAAAAATTTCAACTGGAATTTTAGCCATTTTTTGACGTGAAATTGTAAACATGTGGACATGGATTTTGAAAATTCTAGAGAGAATTTTAAAAGCTTCAACAGAATTTCAACAATTTTGAGAGGGATTTGAAAAGTTTCAATGGGAATGGGAAGAATTGGGACAAAAATTGGAAAATTTTTAAGGGAATTTGAAAAAATTTCAACTGGAATTTTAGCCATTTTGACTTGAAATTGTAAACATGTTGAAGTGGATTTTGAAAATTCTAGAGAGAATTTTAAAAGCTTCAACAGAATTTCAACAATTTTGAGAGGGATTTGAAAAGTTTCAATGGGAATGGGAAGAATTGGGACAAAAATTGGAAAATTTTTAAGGGACTTCGAAAAAATTGCAACTGGAATTTTAGCCATTTTTTGACGTGAAATTGTAAACATGTGGACATGGATTTTGAAAATTCTAGAGAGAATTTTAAAAGCTTCAAGAGAATTTCAACAATTTTGAGAGGGATCTGAAAAGTTTCAATGGGAATGGGAAGAATTGGGACAAAAATTGGAAAATTTTTAAGGGACTTTGAAAAAATTTCAACTGGAATTTTAGCCATTTTGACGTGAAATTGTAAACATTTTGAAGTGGATTTTGAAAATTCTAGAGAGAAGTTTCAAACTTTCAATAGGATTTCAACAGTTTTGAGAGGGATTTGAAAAGTTTCAATGGGAATGGGAAGAATTGGGACAAAAATTGGAAAATTTTTAAGGGACTTTGACAAAATTTCAACTGGAATTTTAGCAATTTTTTTATGTGAAATTGTAAACATGTGGACATGGATTTTGAAAATTCTAGAGAGAATTTTAAATGCTTCAACAGAATTTCAACAATTTTGAAAGGGATTTGAAAAGTTTCAATGGGAATGGGAAGAATTGGGACAAAAATTGGAAAATTTTTCAGGGACTTTGAAAAAATTTCAACTGGAATTTTAGCAATTTTGACGTGAAATTGTAAACATGTGGACATGGATTTTGAAAATTCTAGAGAGAATTTTAAAAGCTTCAACAGAATTTCAACAATTTTGAGAGGGATTTGAAAAGTTTCAATGGGAATGGGAAGAATTGGGACAAAAATTGGAAAATTTTTAAGGGACTTTGAAAAAATTTCAACTGGAATTTTAGCAATTTTGACGTGAAATTGTAAACATGTTGAAGTGGATTTTGAAAATTCTAGAGAGAATTTTAAAAGCTTCAACAGAATTTCAACAATTTTGAGAGGGATTTGAAAAGTTTCAATGGGAATGGGAAGAATTGGGACAAAAATTGGAAAATTTTTAAGGGACTTTGAAAAAATTTCAACTGGCATTTTAGCCATTTTTTGACGTGAAATTGTAAACATGTGGACATGGATTTTGAAAATTCTAGAGAGAATTTTAAAAGCTTCAACAGAATTTCCACAATTTTGAGAGGGACTTGAAAAGTTTCAATGGGAATGGGAAGAATTGGGACAAAAATTGGAAAATTTTTAAGGGACTTTGAAAAACTTTCAACTGGAATTTTAGCCATTTTTTGACGTGAAATTGTAAACATGTGGACATGGATTTTGAAAATTCTAGAGAGAATTTTAAAAGCTTCAACAGAATTTCAACAATTTTGAGAGGGATTTGAAAAGTTTCAATGGGAATGGGAAGAATTGGGACAAAAATTGGAAAATTTTGAAGGGACTTTGAAAAAATTTCAACTGGAATTTTAGCCATTTTTTGACGTGAAATTGTAAACATGTGGACATGGATTTTGAAAATTCTAGAGAGAATTTTAAAAGCTTCAACAGAATTTCAACAATTTTGAGAGGGATTTGAAAAGTTTCAATGGGAATGGGAAGAATTGGGACAAAAATTGGAAAATTTTTCAGGGACTTTGAAAAAATTTCAACTGGAATTTTAGCCATTTTTTGACGTGAAATTGTAAACATGTGGCCATGGATTTTGAAAATTCTAGAGAGAATTTTAAAAGCTTCAACAGAATTTCAACAATTTTGAGAGGGATTTGAAAAGTTTCAATGGGAATGGGAAGAATTGGGACAAAAATTGGAAAATTTTTAAGGGACTTTGAAAAAATTTCAACTGGAATTTTAGCCATTTTTTGACGTGAAATTGTAAACATGTGGACATGGATTTTGAAAATTCTAGAGAGAATTTTAAAAGCTTCAACAGAATTTCAACAATTTTGAGAGGGATTTGAAAAGTTTCAATGGGAATGGGAAGAATTGGGACAAAAATTGGAAAATTTTTCAGGGACTTTGAAAAAATTGCAACTGGAATTTTAGCAATTTTTTGACGTGAAATTGTAAACATGTGGACATGGATTTTGAAAATTCTAGAGAGAATTTTAAAAGCTTCAACAGAATTTCAACAATTTTGAGAGGGATTTGAAAAGTTTCAATGGGAATGGGAAGAATTGGGACAAAAATTGGAAAATTTTTCAGGGACTTTGACAAAATTTCAACTGGAATTTTAGCAATTTTTTGACGTGAAATTGTAAACATGTGGACATGGATTTTGAAAATTCTAGAGAGAATTTTAAAAGCTTCAAGAGAATTTCAACAATTTTGAGAGGGATTTGAAAAGTTTCAATGGGAATGGGAAGAATTGGGACAAAAATTGGAAAATTTTTCAGGGACTTTGAAAAAATTTAAACTGGAATTTTAGCCATTTTTTGACGTGAAATTATAAACATGTGGCCATGGATTTTGAAAATTCTAGAGAGAATTTTAAAAGCTTCAACAGAATTTCAACAATTTTGAGAGGGATTTGAAAAGATTCAATGGGAATGGGAAGAATTGGGACAAAAATTGGAAAATTTTTAAGGGACTTTGAAAAAATTCCAACTGGAATTTTAGCCATTTATTGGCGTGAAATTGTAAACATGTGGACATGGATTTTGAAAATTCTAGAGAGAATTTTAAAAGCTTCAACAGAATTTCAACAATTTTGAGAGGGATTTGAAAAGTTTCAATGGGAATGGGAAGAATTGGGACAAAAATTGGAAAATTTTCAAGGGACTTTGAAAAAATTTCAACTGGCATTTTAGCCATTTTTTGACGTGAAATTGTAAACATGTGGACATGGATTTTGAAAATTCTAGAGAGAATTTTAAAAGCTTCAACAGAATTTCAACAATTTTGAGAGGGATTTGAAAAGTTTCAATGGGAATGGGAAGAATTGGGACAAAAATTGGAAAATTTTTCAGGGACTTTGAAAAAATTTCAACTGGAATTTTAGCCATTTTTTGACGTGAAATTGTAAACATGTGGCCATGGATTTTGAAAATTCTAGAGAGAATTTTAAAAGCTTCAACAGAATTTCAACAATTTTGAGAGGGATTTGAAAAGTTTCAATGGGAATGGGAAGAATTGGGGCAAAAATTGGAAAATTTTTCAGGGACTTTGAAAAAATTTCAACTGGAATTTTAGCCATTTTTTGACGTGAAATTGTAAACATGTGGCCATGGATTTTGAAAATTCTAGAGAGAATTTTAAAAGCTTCAAGAGAATTTCAACAATTTTGAGAGGGATTTGAAAAGTTTCAATGGGAATGGGAAGAATTGGGACAAAAATTGGAAAATTTTTAAGGGACTTTGAAAAAATTTCAACTGGAATTTTAGCCATTTTTTGACGTGAAATTATAAACATGTGGACATGGATTTTGAAAATTCTAGAGAGAATTTTAAAAGCTTCAACAGAATTTCAACAATTTTGAGAGGGATTTGAAAAGTTTCAATGGGAATGGGAAGAATTGGGACAAAAATTGGAAAATTTTGAAGGGACTTTGAAAAAATTGCAACTGGAATTTTAGCCATTTTTTGACGTGAAATTGTAAACATGTGGACATGGATTTTGAAAATTCTAGAGAGAATTTTAAAAGCTTCAACAGAATTTCAACAATTTTGAGAGGGATTTGAAAAGTTTCAATGGGAATGGGAAGAATTGGGACAAAAATTGGAAAATTTTGAAGGGACTTTGACAAAATTTCAACTGGAATTTTAGCAATTTTTTGACGTGAAATTGTAAACATGTGGCCATGGATTTTGAAAATTCTAGAGAGAATTTTAAAAGCTTCAACAGAATTTCAACAATTTTGAGAGGGATTTGAAAAGTTTCAATGGGAATGGGAAGAATTGGGACAAAAATTGGAAAATTTTTAAGGGACTTTGAAAAAATTTCAACTGGAATTTTAGCCATTTTTTGACGTGAAATTGTAAACATGTGGACATGGATTTTGAAAATTCTAGAGAGAATTTTAAAAGCTTCAAGAGAATTTCAACAATTTTGAGAGGGATTTGAAAAGTTTCAATGGGAATGGGAAGAATTGGGACAAAAATTGGAAAATTTTTAAGGGACTTTGAAAAAATTTCAACTGGAATTTTAGCCATTTTTTGACGTGAAATTATAAACATGTGGACATGGATTTTGAAAATTCTAGAGAGAATTTTAAAAGCTTCAACAGAATTTCAACAATTTTGAGAGGGATTTGAAAAGTTTCAATGGGAATGGGAAGAATTGGGACAAAAATTGGAAAATTTTTCAGGGACTTTGAAAAAATTGCAACTGGAATTTTAGCAATTTTTTGACGTGAAATTGTAAACATGTGGCCATGGATTTTGAAAATTCTAGAGAGAATTTTAAAAGCTTCAACAGAATTTCAACAATTTTGAGAGGGATTTGAAAAGTTTCAATGGGAATGGGAAGAATTGGGACAAAAATTGGAAAATTTTTAAGGGACTTTGAAAAAATTTCAACTGGAATTTTAGCCATTTTTTGACGTGAAATTGTAAACATGTGGACATGGATTTTGAAAATTCTAGAGAGAATTTTAAAAGCTTCAACAGAATTTCAACAATTTTGAGAGGGATTTGAAAAGTTTCAATGGGAATGGGAAGAATTGGGACAAAAATTGGAAAATTTTTAAGGGACTTTGACAAAATTTCAACTGGAATTTTAGCAATTTTTTGACGTGAAATTGTAAACATGTGGACATGGATTTTGAAAATTCTAGAGAGAATTTTAAAAGCTTCAAGAGAATTTCAACAATTTTGAGAGGGATTTGAAAAGTTTCAATGGGAATGGGAAGAATTGGGACAAAAATTGGAAAATTTTTCAGGGACTTTGAAAAAATTTCAACTGGAATTTTAGCCATTTTTTGACGTGAAATTGTAAACATGTGGACATGGATTTTGAAAATTCTAGAGAGAATTTTAAAAGCTTCAACAGAATTTCAACAATTTTGAGAGGGATTTGAAAAGTTTCAATGGGAATGGGAAGAATTGGGACAAAAATTGGAAAATTTTTCAGGGACTTTGAAAAAATTTCAACTGGAATTTTAGCCATTTTTTGACGTGAAATTGTAAACATGTGGCCATGGATTTTGAAAATTCTAGAGAGAATTTTAAAAGCTTCAACAGAATTTCAACAATTTTGAGAGGGATTTGAAAAGTTTCAATGGGAATGGGAAGAATTGGGACAAAAATTGGAAAATTTTTCAGGGACTTTGAAAAAATTTCAACTGGAATTTTAGCCATTTTGTGACGTGAAATTGTAAACATGTGGACATGGATTTTGAAAATTCTAGAGAGAATTTTAAAAGCTTCAACAGAATTTCAACAATTTTGAGAGGGATTTGAAAAGTTTCAATGGGAATGGGAAGAATTGGTACAAAAATTGGAAAATTTTTAAGGGACTTTGAAAAAATTTCAACTGGAATTTTCCAATTTTTTGACGTGAAATTGTAAACATGTGGCCATGCATTTTGAAAATTCTAGAGAGAATTTTAAAAGCTTCAACAGAATTTCAACAATTTGGAGAGTGATTTGAAAAGTTTCAATGGGAATGGGAAGAATTGGGACAAAAATTGGAAAATTTTTAAGGGACTTTGAAAAAATTTCAACTGGAATTTTCCAATTTTTTGACGTGAAATTGTAAACATGTGGACATGGATTTTGAAAATTCTAGAGAGAATTTTAAAAGCTTCAACAGAATTTCAACAATTTTGAGAGGGATTTGAAAAGATTCAATGGGAATGGGAAGAATTGGGACAAAAATTGGAAAATTTTTAAGGGACTTTGAAAAAATTTCAACTGGAATTTTAGCCATTTTTTGACGTGAAATTGTAAACATGTGGCCATGGATTTTGAAAATTCTAGAGAGAATTTTAAAAGCTTCAACAGAATTTCAAAAATTTTGAGAGGGATTTGAAAAGTTTCAATGGGAATGGGAAGAATTGGGACAAAAATTGGAAAATTTTTCAGGGACTTTGAAAAAATTTCAACTGGAATTTTAGCCATTTTTTGACGTGAAATTGTAAACATGTGGACATGGATTTTGAAAATTCTAGAGAGAATTTTAAAAGCTTCAAGAGAATTTCAACAATTTTGAGAGGGATTTGAAAAGTTTCAATGGGAATGGGAAGAATTGGGACAAAAATTGGAAAATTTTTAAGGGACTTTGAAAAAATTTCAACTGGCATTTTAGCCATTTTTTGACGTGAAATTGTAAACATGTGGACATGGATTTTGAAAATTCTAGAGAGAATTTTAAAAGCTTCAACAGAATTTCAACAATTTTGAGAGGGATTTGAAAAGTTTCAATGGGAATGGGAAGAATTGGGACAAAAATTGGAAAATTTTTCAGGGACTTTGAAAAAATTTCAACTGGAATTTTAGCCATTTTTTGACGTGAAATTGTAAACATGTGGACATGGATTTTGAAAATTCTAGAGAGAATTTTAAAAGCTTCAACAGAATTTCAACAATTTTGAGAGGGATTTGAAAAGTTTCAATGGGAATGGGAAGAATTGGGGCAAAAATTGGAAAATTTTTCAGGGACTTTGAAAAAATTTCAACTGGAATTTTAGCCATTTTTTGACGTGAAATTGTAAACATGTGGCCATGGATTTTGAAAATTCTAGAGAGAATTTTAAAAGCTTCAAGAGAATTTCAACAATTTTGAGAGGGATTTGAAAAGTTTCAATGGGAATGGGAAGAATTGGGACAAAAATTGGAAAATTTTTCAGGGACTTTGAAAAAATTTCAACTGGAATTTTAGCCATTTTTTGACGTGAAATTATAAACATGTGGACATGGATTTTGAAAATTCTAGAGAGAATTTTAAAAGCTTCAACAGAATTTCAACAATTTTGAGAGGGATTTGAAAAGTTTCAATGGGAATGGGAAGAATTGGGACAAAAATTGGAAAATTTTTCAGGGACTTTGAAAAAATTTCAACTGGAATTTTAGCCATTTTTTGACGTGAAATTGTAAACATGTGGACATGGATTTTGAAAATTCTAGAGAGAATTTTAAAAGCTTCAACAGAATTTCAACAATTTTGAGAGGGATTTGAAAAGTTTCAATGGGAATGGGAAGAATTGGGACAAAAATTGGAAAATTTTTCAGGGACTTTGAAAAAATTTCAACTGGAATTTTAGCCATTTTTTGACGTGAAATTGTAAACATGTGGCCATGGATTTTGAAAATTCTAGAGAGAATTTTAAAAGCTTCAACAGAATTTCAACAATTTTGAGAGGGATTTGAAAAGTTTCAATGGGAATGGGAAGAATTGGGACAAAAATTGGAAAATTTTTAAGGGACTTTGACAAAATTTCAACTGGAATTTTAGCAATTTTGACGTGAAATTGTAAACATGTGGACATGGATTTTGAAAATTCTAGAGAGAATTTTAAAAGCTTCAACAGAATTTCAACAATTTTGAGAGGGATTTGAAAAGTTTCAATGGGAATGGGAAGAATTGGGACAAAAATTGGAAAATTTTTCAGGGACTTTGACAAAATTTCAACTGGAATTTTAGCCATTTTTTGACGTGAAATTGTAAACATGTGGCCATGGATTTTGAAAATTCTAGAGAGAATTTTAAAAGCTTCAAGAGAATTTCAACAATTTTGAGAGGGATTTGAAAAGTTTCAATGGGAATGGGAAGAATTGGGACAAAAATTGGAAAATTTTTCAGGGACTTTGAAAAAATTTCAACTGGAATTTTAGCCATTTTTTGACGTGAAATTATAAACATGTGGACATGGATTTTGAAAATTCTAGAGAGAATTTTAAAAGCTTCAACAGAATTTCAACAATTTTGAGAGGGATTTGAAAAGTTTCAATGGGAATGGGAAGAATTGGGACAAAAATTGGAAAATTTTTCAGGGACTTTGAAAAAATTGCAACTGGAATTTTAGCAATTTTTTGACGTGAAATTGTAAACATGTGGCCATGGATTTTGAAAATTCTAGAGAGAATTTTAAAAGCTTCAACAGAATTTCAACAATTTTGAGAGGGATTTGAAAAGTTTCAATGGGAATGGGAAGAATTGGGACAAAAATTGGAAAATTTTTAAGGGACTTTGAAAAAATTTCAACTGGAATTTTAGCCATTTTTTGACGTGAAATTGTAAACATGTGGCCATGGATTTTGAAAATTCTAGAGAGAATTTTAAAAGCTTCAACAGAATTTCAACAATTTTGAGAGGGATTTGAAAAGTTTCAATGGGAATGGGAAGAATTGGGACAAAAATTGGAAAATTTTTAAGGGACTTTGACAAAATTTCAACTGGAATTTTAGCAATTTTTTGACGTGAAATTGTAAACATGTGGACATGGATTTTGAAAATTCTAGAGAGAATTTTAAAAGCTTCAAGAGAATTTCAACAATTTTGAGAGGGATTTGAAAAGTTTCAATGGGAATGGGAAGAATTGGGACAAAAATTGGAAAATTTTTCAGGGACTTTGAAAAAATTTCAACTGGCATTTTAGCCATTTTTTGACGTGAAATTGTAAACATGTGGACATGGATTTTGAAAATTCTAGAGAGAATTTTAAAAGCTTCAACAGAATTTCAACAATTTTGAGAGGGATTTGAAAAGTTTCAATGGGAATGGGAAGAATTGGGACAAAAATTGGAAAATTTTTCAGGGACTTTGAAAAAATTTCAACTGGAATTTTAGCCATTTTTTGACGTGAAATTGTAAACATGTGGCCATGGATTTTGAAAATTCTAGAGAGAATTTTAAAAGCTTCAACAGAATTTCAACAATTTTGAGAGGGATTTGAAAAGTTTCAATGGGAATGGGAAGAATTGGGACAAAAATTGGAAAATTTTTCAGGGACTTTGAAAAAATTTCAACTGGAATTTTAGCCATTTTGTGACGTGAAATTGTAAACATGTGGACATGGATTTTGAAAATTCTAGAGAGAATTTTAAAAGCTTCAACAGAATTTCAACAATTTTGAGAGGGATTTGAAAAGTTTCAATGGGAATGGGAAGAATTGGTACAAAAATTGGAAAATTTTTCAGGGACTTTGACAAAATTTCAACTGGAATTTTCCAATTTTTTGACGTGAAATTGTAAACATGTGGCCATGCATTTTGAAAATTCTAGAGAGAATTTTAAAAGCTTCAACAGAATTTCAACAATTTGGAGAGGGATTTGAAAAGTTTCAATGGGAATGGGAAGAATTGGGACAAAAATTGGAAAATTTTTAAGGGACTTTGAAAAAATTTCAACTGGAATTTTCCAATTTTTTGACGTGAAATTGTAAACATGTGGACATGGATTTTGAAAATTCTAGAGAGAATTTTAAAAGCTTCAACAGAATTTCAACAATTTGGAGAGGGATTTGAAAAGATTCAATGGGAATGGGAAGAATTGGGACAAAAATTGGAAAATTTTTAAGGGACTTTGACAAAATTTCAACTGGAATTTTAGCCATTTTTTGACGTGAAATTGTAAACATGTGGCCATGGATTTTGAAAATTCTAGAGAGAATTTTAAAAGCTTCAACAGAATTTCCACAATTTTGAGAGGGATTTGAAAAGTTTCAATGGGAATGGGAAGAATTGGGACAAAAATTGGAAAATTTTTCAGGGACTTTGAAAAAATTTCAACTGGAATTTTAGCCATTTTTTGACGTGAAATTGTAAACATGTGGCCATGGATTTTGAAAATTCTAGAGAGAATTTTAAAAGCTTCAACAGAATTTCAACAATTTTGAGAGGGATTTGAAAAGTTTCAATGGGAATGGGAAGAATTGGGACAAAAATTGGAAAATTTTTCAGGGACTTTGAAAAAATTTCAACTGGAATTTTAGCCATTTTTTGACGTGAAATTGTAAACATGTGGACATGGATTTTGAAAATTCTAGAGAGAATTTTAAAAGCTTCAACAGAATTTCAACAATTTTGAGAGGGATTTGAAAAGTTTCAATGGGAATGGGAAGAATTGGGACAAAAATTGGAAAATTTTGAAGGGACTTTGAAAAAATTGCAACTGGAATTTTAGCCATTTTTGACATGAAATTGTAAACATGATGAAGTGGATTTTGAAAATTCTAGAGAGAATTTTAAAAGCTTCAACAGAATTTCAACAATTTTGAGAGGGATTTGAAAAGTTTCAATGGGAATGGGAAGAATTGGGACAAAAATTGGAAAATTTTTCAGGGACTTTGAAAAAATTTCAACTGGAATTTTAGCCATTTTTTGACGTGAAATTGTAAACATGTTGAAGTGGATTTTGAAAATTCTAGAGAGAATTTTAAAAGCTTCAACAGAATTTCCACAATTTTGAGAGGGATTTGAAAAGTTTCAATGGGAATGGGAAGAATTGGGACAAAAATTGGAAAATTTTTCAGGGACTTTGAAAAAATTTCAACTGGAATTTTAGCCATTTTTTGACGTGAAATTGTAAACATGTGGCCATGGATTTTGAAAATTCTAGAGAGAATTTTAAAAGCTTCAACAGAATTTCAACAATTTTGAGAGGGATTTGAAAAGTTTCAATGGGAATGGGAAGAATTGGGACAAAATTGGAAAATTTTTAAGGGACTTTGACAAAATTTCAACTGGAATTTTAGCAATTTTTTGACGTGAAATTGTAAACATGTGGACATGGATTTTGAAAATTCTAGAGAGAATTTTAAAAGCTTCAAGAGAATTTCAACAATTTTGAGAGGGATTTGAAAAGTTTCAATGGGAATGGGAAGAATTGGGACAAAAATTGGAAAATTTTTCAGGGACTTTGAAAAAATTTCAACTGGCATTTTAGCCATTTTTTGACGTGAAATTGTAAACATGTGGCCATGGATTTTGAAAATTCTAGAGAGAATTTTAAAAGCTTCAACAGAATTTCAACAATTTTGAGAGGGATTTGAAAAGTTTCAATGGGAATGGGAAGAATTGGGACAAAAATTGGAAAATTTTTCAGGGACTTTGAAAAAATTTCAACTGGAATTTTAGCCATTTTTTGACGTGAAATTGTAAACATGTGGACATGGATTTTGAAAATTCTAGAGAGAATTTTAAAAGCTTCAACAGAATTTCAACAATTTTGAGAGGGATTTGAAAAGTTTCAATGGGAATGGGAAGAATTGGGACAAAAATTGGAAAATTTTTCAGGGACTTTGAAAAAATTTCAACTGGAATTTTAGCCATTTTGTGACGTGAAATTGTAAACATGTGGACATGGATTTTGAAAATTCTAGAGAGAATTTTAAAAGCTTCAACAGAATTTCAACAATTTTGAGAGGGATTTGAAAAGTTTCAATGGGAATGGGAAGAATTGGTACAAAAATTGGAAAATTTTTCAGGGACTTTGACAAAATTTCAACTGGAATTTTCCAATTTTTTGACGTGAAATTGTAAACATGTGGCCATGCATTTTGAAAATTCTAGAGAGAATTTTAAAAGCTTCAACAGAATTTCAACAATTTGGAGAGGGATTTGAAAAGTTTCAATGGGAATGGGAAGAATTGGGACAAAAATTGGAAAATTTTTAAGGGACTTTGAAAAAATTTCAACTGGAATTTTCCAATTTTTTGACGTGAAATTGTAAACATGTGGACATGGATTTTGAAAATTCTAGAGAGAATTTTAAAAGCTTCAACAGAATTTCAACAATTTGGAGAGGGATTTGAAAAGATTCAATGGGAATGGGAAGAATTGGGACAAAAATTGGAAAATTTTTAAGGGACTTTGACAAAATTTCAACTGGAATTTTAGCCATTTTTTGACGTGAAATTGTAAACATGTGGCCATGGATTTTGAAAATTCTAGAGAGAATTTTAAAAGCTTCAACAGAATTTCCACAATTTTGAGAGGGATTTGAAAAGTTTCAATGGGAATGGGAAGAATTGGGACAAAAATTGGAAAATTTTTCAGGGACTTTGAAAAAATTTCAACTGGAATTTTAGCCATTTTTTGACGTGAAATTGTAAACATGTGGCCATGGATTTTGAAAATTCTAGAGAGAATTTTAAAAGCTTCAACAGAATTTCAACAATTTTGAGAGGGATTTGAAAAGTTTCAATGGGAATGGGAAGAATTGGGACAAAAATTGGAAAATTTTTCAGGGACTTTGAAAAAATTTCAACTGGAATTTTAGCCATTTTTTGACGTGAAATTGTAAACATGTGCACATGGATTTTGAAAATTCTAGAGAGAATTTTAAAAGCTTCAACAGAATTTCAACAATTTTGAGAGGGATTTGAAAAGTTTCAATGGGAATGGGAAGAATTGGGACAAAAATTGGAAAATTTTGAAGGGACTTTGAAAAAATTGCAACTGGAATTTTAGCCATTTTTTGACATGAAATTGTAAACATGATGAAGTGGATTTTGAAAATTCTAGAGAGAATTTTAAAAGCTTCAACAGAATTTCAACAATTTTGAGAGGGATTTGAAAAGTTTCAATGGGAATGGGAAGAATTGGGACAAAAATTGGAAAATTTTTCAGGGACTTTGAAAAAATTTCAACTGGAATTTTAGCCATTTTTTGACGTGAAATTGTAAACATGTTGAAGTGGATTTTGAAAATTCTAGAGAGAATTTTAAAAGCTTCAACAGAATTTCCACAATTTTGAGAGGGATTTGAAAAGTTTCAATGGGAATGGGAAGAATTGGGACAAAAATTGGAAAATTTTTCAGGGACTTTGAAAAAATTTCAACTGGAATTTTAGCCATTTTTTGACGTGAAATTGTAAACATGTGGCCATGGATTTTGAAAATTCTAGAGAGAATTTTAAAAGCTTCAACAGAATTTCAACAATTTTGAGAGGGATTTGAAAAGTTTCAATGGGAATGGGAAGAATTGGGACAAAAATTGGAAAATTTTTAAGGGACTTTGAAAAAATTGCAACTGGAATTTTAGCCATTTTTTGACATGAAATTGTAAACATGATGAAGTGGATTTTGAAAATTCTAGAGAGAATTTTAAAAGCTTCAACAGAATTTCAACAATTTTGAGAGGGATTTGAAAAGTTTCAATGGGAATGGGAAGAATTGGGACAAAAATTGGAAAATTTTTAAGGGACTTTGACAAAATTTCAACTGGAATTTTAGCAATTTTGACGTGAAATTGTAAACATGTGGACATGGATTTTGAAAATTCTAGAGAGAATTTTAAAAGCTTCAACAGAATTTCCACAATTTTGAGAGGGATTTGAAAAGTTTCAATGGGAATGGGAAGAATTGGGACAAAAATTGGAAAATTTTTCAGGGACTTTGAAAAAATTTCAACTGGAATTTTAGCCATTTTTTGACGTGAAATTGTAAACATGTGGCCATGGATTTTGAAAATTCTAGAGAGAATTTTAAAAGCTTCAACAGAATTTCAACAATTTTGAGAGGGATTTGAAAAGTTTCAATGGGAATGGGAAGAATTGGGACAAAAATTGGAAAATTTTTAAGGGACTTTGAAAAATTGCAACTGGAATTTTAGCCATTTTTTGACGTGAAATTGTAAACATGTGGACATGGATTTTGAAAATTCTAGAGAGAATTTTAAAAGCTTCAAGAGAATTTCAACAATTTTGAGAGGGATTTGAAAAGTTTCAATGGGAATGGGAAGAATTGGGACAAAAATTGGAAAATTTTTCAGGGACTTTGAAAAAATTTCAACTGGAATTTTAGCCATTTTGTGACGTGAAATTATAAACATGTGGCCATGGATTTTGAAAATTCTAGAGAGAATTTTAAAAGCTTCAACAGAATTTCAACAATTTTGAGAGGGATTTGAAAAGTTTCAATGGGAATGGGAAGAATTGGTACAAAAATTGGAAAATTTTTCAGGGACTTTGACAAAATTTCAACTGGAATTTTCCAATTTTTTGACGTGAAATTGTAAACATGTGGCCATGCATTTTGAAAATTCTAGAGAGAATTTTAAAAGCTTCAACAGAATTTCAACAATTTGGAGAGGGATTTGAAAAGTTTCAATGGGAATGGGAAGAATTGGGACAAAAATTGGAAAATTTTTAAGGGACTTTGAAAAAATTTCAACTGGAATTTTCCAATTTTTTGACGTGAAATTGTAAACATGTGGACATGGATTTTGAAAATTCTAGAGAGAATTTTAAAAGCTTCAACAGAATTTCAACAATTTTGAGAGGGATTTGAAAAGATTCAATGGGAATGGGAAGAATTGGGACAAAAATTGGAAAATTTTTAAGGGACTTTGAAAAAAATTTCAACTGGAATTTTAGCCATTTTTTGACGTGAAATTGTAAACATGTGGCCATGGATTTTGAAAATTCTAGAGAGAATTTTAAAAGCTTCAACAGAATTTCCACAATTTTGAGAGGGATTTGAAAAGTTTCAATGGGAATGGGAAGAATTGGGACAAAAATTGGAAAATTTTTCAGGGACTTTGAAAAAATTTCAACTGGAATTTTAGCCATTTTTTGACGTGAAATTGTAAACATGTGGCCATGGATTTTGAAAATTCTAGAGAGAATTTTTAAAAGCTTCAAGAGAATTTCAACAATTTTGAGAGGGATTTGAAAAGTTTCAATGGGAATGGGAAGAATTAGGACAAAAATTGGAAAATTTTTCAGGGACTTTGAAAAAATTTCAACTGGAATTTTAGCCATTTTTTGACGTGAAATTATAAACATGTTGAAGTGGATTTTGAAAATTCTAGAGAGAATTTTAAAAGCTTCAAGAGAATTTCAACAATTTTGAGAGGGATTTGAAAAGATTCAATGGGAATGGGAAGAATTGGGACAAAAATTGGAAAATTTTTAAGGGACTTTGAAAAAATTCCAACTGGAATTTTAGCCATTTATTGGCGTGAAATTGTAAACATGTGGACATGGATTTTGAAAATTCTAGAGAGAATTTTAAAAGCTTCAACAGAATTTCAACAATTTTGAGAGGGATTTGAAAAGTTTCAATGGGAATGGGAAGAATTGGGACAAAAATTGGAAAATTTTTAAGGGACTTTGAAAAATTTCAACTGGCATTTTAGCCATTTTTTGACGTGAAATTGTAAACATGTGGCCATGGATTTTGAAAATTCTAGAGAGAATTTTAAAAGCTTCAAGAGAATTTCAACAATTTTGAGAGGGATTTGAAAAGTTTCAATGGGAATGGGAAGAATTGGGACAAAAATTGGAAAATTTTTCAGGGACTTTGAAAAAATTTCAACTGGAATTTTAGCCATTTTGTGACGTGAAATTATAAACATGTGGACATGGATTTTGAAAATTCTAGAGAGAATTTTAAAAGCTTCAACAGAATTTCAACAATTTTGAGAGGGATTTGAAAAGTTTCAATGGGAATGGGAAGAATTGGGACAAAAATTGGAAAATTTTTCAGGGACTTTGACAAAATTTCAACTGAATTTTAGCAATTTTTTGACGTGAAATTGTAAACATGTGGACATGGATTTTGAAAATTCTAGAGAGAATTTTAAAAGCTTCAACAGAATTTCAACAATTTTGAGAGGGATTTGAAAAGTTTCAATGGGAATGGGAAGAATTGGGACAAAAATTGGAAAATTTTTCAGGGACTTTGAAAAAATTTCAACTGGAATTTTAGCCATTTTTTGACGTGAAATTATAAACATGTTGAAGTGGATTTTGAAAATTCTAGAGAGAATTTTAAAAGCTTCAACAGAATTTCCACAATTTTGAGAGGGATTTGAAAAGTTTCAATGGGAATGGGAAGAATTGGGACAAAAATTGGAAAATTTTTCAGGGACTTTGAAAAAATTTCAACTGGAATTTTAGCCATTTTTTGACGTGAAATTGTAAACATGTGGCCATGGATTTTGAAAATTCTAGAGAGAATTTTAAAAGCTTCAACAGAATTTCAACAATTTTGAGAGGGATTTGAAAAGTTTCAATGGGAATGGGAAGAATTGGGACAAAAATTGGAAAATTTTTAAGGGACTTTGAAAAAATTGCAACTGGAATTTTAGCCATTTTTTGACATGAAATTGTAAACATGATGAAGTGGATTTTGAAAATTCTAGAGAGAATTTTAAAAGCTTCAACAGAATTTCAACAATTTTGAGAGGGATTTGAAAAGTTTCAATGGGAATGGGAAGAATTGGGACAAAAATTGGAAAATTTTTAAGGGACTTTGACAAAATTTCAACTGGAATTTTAGCAATTTTGACGTGAAATTGTAAACATGTGGACATGGATTTTGAAAATTCTAGAGAGAATTTTAAAAGCTTCAACAGAATTTCCACAATTTTGAGAGGGATTTGAAAAGTTTCAATGGGAATGGGAAGAATTGGGACAAAAATTGGAAAATTTTTCAGGGACTTTGAAAAAATTTCAACTGGAATTTTAGCCATTTTTTGACGTGAAATTGTAAACATGTGGCCATGGATTTTGAAAATTCTAGAGAGAATTTTAAAAGCTTCAACAGAATTTCAACAATTTTGAGAGGGATTTGAAAAGTTTCAATGGGAATGGGAAGAATTGGGACAAAAATTGGAAAATTTTTAAGGGACTTTGAAAAAATTGCAACTGGAATTTTAGCCATTTTTTGACGTGAAATTGTAAACATGTGGACATGGATTTTGAAAATTCTAGAGAGAATTTTAAAAGCTTCAAGAGAATTTCAACAATTTTGAGAGGGATTTGAAAAGTTTCAATGGGAATGGGAAGAATTGGGACAAAAATTGGAAAATTTTTCAGGGACTTTGAAAAAATTTCAACTGGAATTTTAGCCATTTTGTGACGTGAAATTATAAACATGTGGCCATGGATTTTGAAAATTCTAGAGAGAATTTTAAAAGCTTCAACAGAATTTCAACAATTTTGAGAGGGATTTGAAAAGTTTCAATGGGAATGGGAAGAATTGGTACAAAAATTGGAAAATTTTTCAGGGACTTTGACAAAATTTCAACTGGAATTTTCCAATTTTTTGACGTGAAATTGTAAACATGTGGCCATGCATTTTGAAAATTCTAGAGAGAATTTTAAAAGCTTCAACAGAATTTCAACAATTTGGAGAGGGATTTGAAAAGTTTCAATGGGAATGGGAAGAATTGGGACAAAAATTGGAAAATTTTTAAGGGACTTTGAAAAAATTTCAACTGGAATTTTCCAATTTTTTGACGTGAAATTGTAAACATGTGGACATGGATTTTGAAAATTCTAGAGAGAATTTTAAAAGCTTCAACAGAATTTCAACAATTTTGAGAGGGATTTGAAAAGATTCAATGGGAATGGGAAGAATTGGGACAAAAATTGGAAAATTTTTAAGGGACTTTGAAAAAATTTCAACTGGAATTTTAGCCATTTTTTGACGTGAAATTGTAAACATGTGGCCATGGATTTTGAAAATTCTAGAGAGAATTTTAAAAGCTTCAACAGAATTTCCACAATTTTGAGAGGGATTTGAAAAGTTTCAATGGGAATGGGAAGAATTGGGACAAAAATTGGAAAATTTTTCAGGGACTTTGAAAAAATTTCAACTGGAATTTTAGCCATTTTTTGACGTGAAATTGTAAACATGTGGCCATGGATTTTGAAAATTCTAGAGAGAATTTTAAAAGCTTCAAGAGAATTTCAACAATTTTGAGAGGGATTTGAAAAGTTTCAATGGGAATGGGAAGAATTAGGACAAAAATTGGAAAATTTTTCAGGGACTTTGAAAAAATTTCAACTGGAATTTTAGCCATTTTTTGACGTGAAATTATAAACATGTTGAAGTGGATTTTGAAAATTCTAGAGAGAATTTTAAAAGCTTCAAGAGAATTTCAACAATTTTGAGAGGGATTTGAAAAGATTCAATGGGAATGGGAAGAATTGGGACAAAAATTGGAAAATTTTTAAGGGACTTTGAAAAAATTCCAACTGGAATTTTAGCCATTTATTGGCGTGAAATTGTAAACATGTGGACATGGATTTTGAAAATTCTAGAGAGAATTTTAAAAGCTTCAACAGAATTTCAACAATTTTGAGAGGGATTTGAAAAGTTTCAATGGGAATGGGAAGAATTGGGACAAAAATTGGAAAATTTTTAAGGGACTTTGAAAAAATTTCAACTGGCATTTTAGCCATTTTTTGACGTGAAATTGTAAACATGTGGCCATGGATTTTGAAAATTCTAGAGAGAATTTTAAAAGCTTCAAGAGAATTTCAACAATTTTGAGAGGGATTTGAAAAGTTTCAATGGGAATGGGAAGAATTGGGACAAAAATTGGAAAATTTTTCAGGGACTTTGAAAAAATTTCAACTGGAATTTTAGCCATTTTGTGACGTGAAATTATAAACATGTGGACATGGATTTTGAAAATTCTAGAGAGAATTTTAAAAGCTTCAACAGAATTTCAACAATTTTGAGAGGGATTTGAAAAGTTTCAATGGGAATGGGAAGAATTGGGACAAAAATTGGAAAATTTTTCAGGGACTTTGACAAAATTTCAACTGGAATTTTAGCCATTTTTTGACGTGAAATTGTAAACATGTGGACATGGATTTTGAAAATTCTAGAGAGAATTTTAAAAGCTTCAACAGAATTTCAACAATTTTGAGAGGGATTTGAAAAGTTTCAATGGGAATGGGAAGAATTGGGACAAAAATTGGAAAATTTTTCAGGGACTTTGAAAAAATTTCAACTGGAATTTTAGCCATTTTTTGACGTGAAATTATAAACATGTTGAAGTGGATTTTGAAAATTCTAGAGAGAATTTTAAAAGCTTCAACAGAATTTCAACAATTTTGAGAGGGATTTGAAAAGATTCAATGGGAATGGGAAGAATTGGGACAAAAATTGGAAAATTTTTAAGGGACTTTGAAAAAATTCCAACTGGAATTTTAGCCATTTATTGGCGTGAAATTGTAAACATGTGGACATGGATTTTGAAAATTCTAGAGAGAATTTTAAAAGCTTCAACAGAATTTCAACAATTTTGAGAGGGATTTGAAAAGTTTCAATGGGAATGGGAAGAATTGGGACAAAAATTGGAAAATTTTTAAGGGACTTTGAAAAAATTTCAACTGGAATTTTAGCCATTTTTTGACGTGAAATTGTAAACATGTGGCCATGGATTTTGAAAATTCTAGAGAGAATTTTAAAAGCTTCAACAGAATTTCCACAATTTTGAGAGGGATTTGAAAAGTTTCAATGGGAATGGGAAGAATTGGGACAAAAATTGGAAAATTTTGAAGGGACTTTGAAAAAATTTCAACTGGAATTTTAGCCATTTTTTGACGTGAAATTGTAAACATGTTGAAGTGGATTTTGAAAATTCTAGAGAGAATTTTAAAAGCTTCAACAGAATTTCAACAATTTTGAGAGGGATTTGAAAAGTTTCAATGGGAATGGGAAGAATTGGGACAAAAATTGGAAAATTTTGAAGGGACTTTGAAAAAATTTCAACTGGCATTTTAGCCATTTTATGACGTGAAATTGTAAACATGTGGCCATGGATTTTGAAAATTCTAGAGAGAATTTTAAAAGCTTCAACAGAATTTCAACAATTTTGAGAGGGATTTGAAAAGTTTCAATGGGAATGGGAAGAATTGGGACAAAAATTGGAAAATTTTGAAGGGACTTTGAAAAAATTGCAACTGGAATTTTAGCCATTTTTTGACATGAAATTGTAAACATGATGAAGTGGATTTTGAAAATTCTAGAGAGAATTTTAAAAGCTTCAACAGAATTTCAACAATTTTGAGAGGGATTTGAAAAGTTTCAATGGGAATGGGAAGAATTGGGACAAAAATTGGAAAATTTTAAGGGACTTTGACAAAATTTCAACTGGAATTTTAGCAATTTTGACGTGAAATTGTAAACATGTGGCCATGGATTTTGAAAGATTCTAGAGAGAATTTTAAAAGCTTCAACAGAATTTCAACAATTTTGAGAGGGATTTGAAAAGTTTCAATGGGAATGGGAAGAATTGGGACAAAAATTGGAAAATTCTTAAGGGACTTTGAAAAAATTTCAACTGGAATTTTAGCCATTTTTTGACGTGAAATTGTAAACATGTGGCCATGGATTTTGAAAATTCTAGAGAGAATTTTAAAAGCTTCAACAGAATTTCAACAATTTTGAGAGGGATTTGAAAAGTTTCAATGGGAATGGGAAGAATTGGGGCAAAAATTGGAAAATTTTTAAGGGACTTTGAAAAAATTTCAACTGGAATTTTAGCCATTTTTTGACGTGAAATTGTAAACATGTGGACATGGATTTTGAAAATTCTAGAGAGAATTTTAAAAGCTTCAACAGAATTTCAACAATTTTGAGAGGGATTTGAAAAGTTTCAATGGGAATGGGAAGAATTGGGACAAAAACTGGAAAATTTTTAAGGGACTTTGAAAAAATTTCAACTGGAATTTTAGCCATTTTGTGACGTGAAATTATAAACATGTGGACATGGATTTTGAAAATTCTAGAGAGAATTTTAAAAGCTTCAACAGAATTTCAACAATTTTGAGAGGGATTTGAAAAGTTTCAATGGGAATGGGAAGAATTGGGACAAAAATTGGAAAATTTTTCAGGGACTTTGAAAAAATTTCAACTGGAATTTTAGCCATTTTTTGACATGAAATTGTAAACATGATGAAGTGGATTTTGAAAATTCTAGAGAGAATTTTAAAAGCTTCAACAGAATTTCAACAATTTTGAGAGGGATTTGAAAAGTTTCAATGGGAATGGGAAGAATTGGGACAAAAATTGGAAAATTTTTAAGGGACTTTGACAAAATTTCAACTGGAATTTTAGCAATTTTGACGTGAAATTGTAAACATGTGGACATGGATTTTGAAAATTCTAGAGAGAATTTTAAAAGCTTCAACAGAATTTCAACAATTTTGAGAGGGATTTGAAAAGTTTCAATGGGAATGGGAAGAATTGGGACAAAAATTGGAAAATTTTTAAGGGACTTTGAAAAAATTTCAACTGGAATTTTAGCCATTTTTTGACGTGAAATTGTAAACATGTTGAAGTGGATTTTGAAAATTCTAGAGAGAATTTTAAAAGCTTCAACAGAATTTCAACAATTTTGAGAGGGATTTGAAAAGTTTCAATGGGAATGGGAAGAATTGGGGCAAAAATTGGAAAATTTTTAAGGGACTTTGAAAAAATTTCAACTGGAATTTTAGCCATTTTTTGACGTGAAATTGTAAACATGTTGAAGTGGATTTTGAAAATTCTAGAGAGAATTTTAAAAGCTTCAACAGAATTTCAACAATTTTGAAAGGGATTTGAAAAGTTTCAATGGGAATGGGAAGAATTGGGACAAAAATTGGAAAATTTTTCAGGGACTTTGAAAAAATTTCAACTGGAATTTTAGCCATTTTTTGACGTGAAATTGTAAACATGTGGCCATGGATTTTGAAAATTCTAGAGAGAATTTTAAAAGCTTCAACAGAATTTCAACAATTTTGAGAGGGATTTGAAAAGTTTCAATGGGAATGGGAAGAATTGGGACAAAAATTGGAAAATTTTGAAGGGACTTTGAAAAAATTGCAACTGGAATTTTAGCCATTTTTTGACATGAAATTGTAAACATGATGAAGTGGATTTTGAAAATTCTAGAGAGAATTTTAAAAGCTTCAACAGAATTTCAACAATTTTGAGAGGGATTTGAAAAGTTTCAATGGGAATGGGAAGAATTGGGACAAAAATTGGAAAATTTTTAAGGGACTTTGACAAATTTCAACTGGAATTTTAGCAATTTTTTGACGTGAAATTGTAAACATGTGGCCATGGATTTTGAAAGATTCTAGAGAGAATTTTAAAAGCTTCAACAGAATTTCAACAATTTTGAGAGGGATTTGAAAAGTTTCAATGGGAATGGGAAGAATTGGGACAAAAATTGGAAAATTTTTAAGGGACTTTGACAAAATTTCAACTGGAATTTTAGCAATTTTGACGTGAAATTGTAAACATGTGGACATGGATTTTGAAAATTCTAGAGAGAATTTTAAAAGCTTCAAGAGAATTTCAACAATTTTGAGAGGGATTTGAAAAGTTTCAATGGGAATGGGAAGAATTGGGACAAAAATTGGAAAATTTTTAAGGGACTTTGAAAAAATTTCAACTGGAATTTTAGCCATTTTTTGACGTGAAATTGTAAACATGTTGAAGTGGATTTTGAAAATTCTAGAGAGAATTTTAAAAGCTTCAACAGAATTTCAACAATTTTGAGAGGGATTTGAAAAGTTTCAATGGGAATGGGAAGAATTGGGACAAAAATTGGAAAATTTTTCAGGGACTTTGAAAAAATTTCAACTGGAATTTTAGCCATTTTTTGACGTGAAATTGTAAACATGTGGACATGGATTTTGAAAATTCTAGAGAGAATTTTAAAAGCTTCAACAGAATTTCCACAATTTTGAGAGGGATTTGAAAAGTTTCAATGGGAATGGGAAGAATTGGGACAAAAATTGGAAAATTTTTCAGGGACTTTGAAAAAATTTCAACTGGAATTTTAGCCATTTTGTGACGTGAAATTATAAACATGTGGACATGGATTTTGAAAATTCTAGAGAGAATTTTAAAAGCTTCAACAGAATTTCAACAATTTTGAGAGGGATTTGAAAAGTTTCAATGGGAATGGGAAGAATTGGGACAAAAATTGGAAAATTTTTAAGGGACTTTGAAAAAATTTCAACTGGAATTTTCCAATTTTTTGACGTGAAATTGTAAACATGTGGACATGGATTTTGAAAATTCTAGAGAGAATTTTAAAAGCTTCAACAGAATTTCAACAATTTTGAGAGGGATTTGAAAAGATTCAATGGGAATGGGAAGAATTGGGACAAAAATTGGAAAATTTTTAAGGGACTTTGAAAAAATTTCAACTGGAATTTTAGCCATTTTTTGACGTGAAATTGTAAACATGTGGCCATGGATTTTGAAAATTCTAGAGAGAATTTTAAAAGCTTCAACAGAATTTCAACAATTTTGAGAGGGATTTGAAAAGTTTCAATGGGAATGGGAAGAATTGGGACAAAAATTGGAAAATTTTTCAGGGACTTTGAAAAAATTTCAACTGGAATTTTAGCCATTTTTTGACGTGAAATTGTAAACATGTGGCCATGGATTTTGAAAATTCTAGAGAGAATTTTAAAAGCTTCAAGAGAATTTCAACAATTTTGAGAGGGATTTGAAAAGTTTCAATGGGAATGGGAAGAATTGGGACAAAAATTGGAAAATTTTGAAGGGACTTTGAAAAAATTTCAACTGGAATTTTAGCCATTTTTTGACATGAAATTGTAAACATGATGAAGTGGATTTTGAAAATTCTAGAGAGAATTTTAAAAGCTTCAACAGAATTTCAACAATTTTGAGAGGGATTTGAAAAGTTTCAATGGGAATGGGAAGAATTGGGACAAAAATTGGAAAATTTTTAAGGGACTTTGACAAAATTTCAACTGGAATTTTAGCAATTTTGACGTGAAATTGTAAACATGTGGACATGGATTTTGAAAATTCTAGAGAGAATTTTAAAAGCTTCAACAGAATTTCAACAATTTTGAGAGGGATTTGAAAAGTTTCAATGGGAATGGGAAGAATTGGGACAAAAATTGGAAAATTTTTCAGGGACTTTGAAAAAATTTCAACTGGAATTTTAGCCATTTTTTGACGTGAAATTGTAAACATGTGGACATGGATTTTGAAAATTCTAGAGAGAATTTTAAAAGCTTCAACAGAATTTCAACAATTTTGAGAGGGATTTGAAAAGTTTCAATGGGAATGGGAAGAATTGGGACAAAAATTGGAAAATTTTTAAGGGACTTTGAAAAAATTTCAACTGGAATTTTAGCCATTTTTTGACGTGAAATTGTAAACATGTGGACATGGATTTTGAAAATTCTAGAGAGAATTTTAAAAGCTTCAACAGAATTTCCACAATTTTGAGAGGGATTTGAAAAGTTTCAATGGGAATGGGAAGAATTGGGACAAAAATTGGAAAATTTTTCAGGGACTTTGAAAAAATTTCAACTGGAATTTTAGCCATTTTGTGACGTGAAATTATAAACATGTGGACATGGATTTTGAAAATTCTAGAGAGAATTTTAAAAGCTTCAACAGAATTTCAACAATTTTGAGAGGGATTTGAAAAGTTTCAATGGGAATGGGAAGAATTGGTACAAAAATTGGAAAATTTTTCAGGGACTTTGAAAAAATTTCAACTGGAATTTTAGCCATTTTTTGACGTGAAATTGTAAACATGTGGACATGGATTTTGAAAATTCTAGAGAGAATTTTAAAAGCTTCAACAGAATTTCAACAATTTGGAGAGGGATTTGAAAAGTTTCAATGGGAATGGGAAGAATTGGGACAAAAATTGGAAAATTTTTAAGGGACTTTGAAAAAATTTCAACTGGAATTTTCCAATTTTTTGACGTGAAATTGTAAACATGTGGACATGGATTTTGAAAATTCTAGAGAGAATTTTAAAAGCTTCAACAGAATTTCAACAATTTTGAGAGGGATTTGAAAAGATTCAATGGGAATGGGAAGAATTGGGACAAAAATTGGAAAATTTTTAAGGGACTTTGAAAAAATTTCAACTGGAATTTTAGCCATTTTTTGACGTGAAATTGTAAACATGTGGACATGGATTTTGAAAATTCTAGAGAGAATTTTAAAAGCTTCAAGAGAATTTCAACAATTTTGAGAGGGATTTGAAAAGTTTCAATGGGAATGGGAAGAATTGGGACAAAAATTGGAAAATTTTTAAGGGACTTTGAAAAAATTTCAACTGGAATTTTAGCCATTTTGTGACGTGAAATTATAAACATGTGGACATGGATTTTGAAAATTCTAGAGAGAATTTTAAAAGCTTCAACAGAATTTCAACAATTTTGAGAGGGATTTGAAAAGTTTCAATGGGAATGGGAAGAATTGGGACAAAAATTGGAAAATTTTTAAGGGACTTTGAAAAAATTTCAACTGGAATTTTCCAATTTTTTGACGTGAAATTGTAAACATGTGGACATGGATTTTGAAAATTCTAGAGAGAATTTTAAAAGCTTCAACAGAATTTCAACAATTTTGAGAGGGATTTGAAAAGATTCAATGGGAATGGGAAGAATTGGGACAAAAATTGGAAAATTTTTAAGGGACTTTGAAAAAATTTCAACTGGAATTTTAGCCATTTTTTGACGTGAAATTGTAAACATGTGGCCATGGATTTTGAAAATTCTAGAGAGAATTTTAAAAGCTTCAACAGAATTTCAACAATTTTGAGAGGGATTTGAAAAGTTTCAATGGGAATGGGAAGAATTGGGACAAAAATTGGAAAATTTTTCAGGGACTTTGAAAAAATTTCAACTGGAATTTTAGCCATTTTTTGACGTGAAATTGTAAACATGTGGCCATGGATTTTGAAAATTCTAGAGAGAATTTTAAAAGCTTCAAGAGAATTTCAACAATTTTGAGAGGGATTTGAAAAGTTTCAATGGGAATGGGAAGAATTGGGACAAAAATTGGAAAATTTTGAAGGGACTTTGAAAAAATTTCAACTGGAATTTTAGCCATTTTTTGACATGAAATTGTAAACATGATGAAGTGGATTTTGAAAATTCTAGAGAGAATTTTAAAAGCTTCAACAGAATTTCAACAATTTTGAGAGGGATTTGAAAAGTTTCAATGGGAATGGGAAGAATTGGGACAAAAATTGGAAAATTTTTAAGGGACTTTGACAAAATTTCAACTGGAATTTTAGCAATTTTGACGTGAAATTGTAAACATGTGGACATGGATTTTGAAAATTCTAGAGAGAATTTTAAAAGCTTCAACAGAATTTCAACAATTTTGAGAGGGATTTGAAAAGTTTCAATGGGAATGGGAAGAATTGGGACAAAAATTGGAAAATTTTTCAGGGACTTTGAAAAAATTTCAACTGGAATTTTAGCCATTTTTTGACGTGAAATTGTAAACATGTTGAAGTGGATTTTGAAAATTCTAGAGAGAATTTTAAAAGCTTCAACAGAATTTCAACAATTTTGAGAGGGATTTGAAAAGTTTCAATGGGAATGGGAAGAATTGGGACAAAAATTGGAAAATTTTTAAGGGACTTTGAAAAAATTTCAACTGGAATTTTAGCCATTTTTTGACGTGAAATTGTAAACATGTGGACATGGATTTTGAAAATTCTAGAGAGAATTTTAAAAGCTTCAACAGAATTTCCACAATTTTGAGAGGGATTTGAAAAGTTTCAATGGGAATGGGAAGAATTGGGACAAAAATTGGAAAATTTTTCAGGGACTTTGAAAAAATTTCAACTGGAATTTTAGCCATTTTGTGACGTGAAATTATAAACATGTGGACATGGATTTTGAAAATTCTAGAGAGAATTTTAAAAGCTTCAACAGAATTTCAACAATTTTGAGAGGGATTTGAAAAGTTTCAATGGGAATGGGAAGAATTGGTACAAAAATTGGAAAATTTTTCAGGGACTTTGAAAAAATTTCAACTGGAATTTTAGCCATTTTTTGACGTGAAATTGTAAACATGTGGACATGGATTTTGAAAATTCTAGAGAGAATTTTAAAAGCTTCAACAGAATTTCAACAATTTGGAGAGGGATTTGAAAAGTTTCAATGGGAATGGGAAGAATTGGGACAAAAATTGGAAAATTTTTAAGGGACTTTGAAAAAATTTCAACTGGAATTTTCCAATTTTTTGACGTGAAATTGTAAACATGTGGACATGGATTTTGAAAATTCTAGAGAGAATTTTAAAAGCTTCAACAGAATTTCAACAATTTTGAGAGGGATTTGAAAAGATTCAATGGGAATGGGAAGAATTGGGACAAAAATTGGAAAATTTTTAAGGGACTTTGAAAAAATTTCAACTGGAATTTTAGCCATTTTTTGACGTGAAATTGTAAACATGTGGCCATGGATTTTGAAAATTCTAGAGAGAATTTTAAAAGCTTCAACAGAATTTCCACAATTTTGAGAGGGATTTGAAAAGTTTCAATGGGAATGGGAAGAATTGGGACAAAAATTGGAAAATTTTTCAGGGACTTTGAAAAAATTTCAACTGGAATTTTAGCCATTTTTTGACGTGAAATTGTAAACATGTGGACATGGATTTTGAAAATTCTAGAGAGAATTTTAAAAGCTTCAACAGAATTTCAACAATTTTGAGAGGGATTTGAAAAGTTTCAATGGGAATGGGAAGAATTGGGACAAAAATTGGAAAATTTTTAAGGGACTTTGACAAAATTTCAACTGGAATTTTAGCTATTTTGACGTGAAATTGTAAACATGTGGACATGGATTTTGAAAATTCTAGAGAGGATTTTAAAAGCTTCAACAGAATTTCAGCAATTTTGAGAGGGATTTGAAAAGTTTCAATGGGAATGGGAAGAATTGGGACAAAAATTGGAAAATTTTTCAGGGACTTTGAAAAAATTTCAACTGGAATTTTAGCCATTTTTTGACGTGAAATTGTAAACATGTTGAAGTGGATTTTGAAAATTCTAGAGAGAATTTTAAAAGCTTCAACAGAATTTCAACAATTTTGAGAGGGATTTGAAAAGTTTCAATGGGAATGGGAAGAATTGGGACAAAAATTGGAAAATTTTGAAGGGACTTTGAAAAAATTGCAACTGGAATTTTAGCCATTTTTTGACATGAAATTGTAAACATGATGAAGTGGATTTTGAAAATTCTAGAGAGAATTTTAAAAGCTTCAACAGAATTTCAACAATTTTGAGAGGGATTTGAAAAGTTTCAATGGGAATGGGAAGAATTGGGACAAAAATTGGAAAATTTTTAAGGGACTTTGACAAAATTTCAACTGGAATTTTAGCAATTTTGACGTGAAATTGTAAACATGTGGACATGGATTTTGAAAATTCTAGAGAGAATTTTAAAAGCTTCAACAGAATTTCAACAATTTTGAGAGGGATTTGAAAAGTTTCAATGGGAATGGGAAGAATTGGGACAAAAATTGGAAAATTTTTAAGGGACTTTGAAAAAATTTCAACTGGAATTTTAGCCATTTTTTGACGTGAAATTGTAAACATGTTGAAGTGGATTTTGAAAATTCTAGAGAGAATTTTAAAAGCTTCAACAGAATTTCAACAATTTTGAGAGGGATTTGAAAAGTTTCAATGGGAATGGGAAGAATTGGGGCAAAAATTGGAAAATTTTTAAGGGACTTTGAAAAAATTTCAACTGGAATTTTAGCCATTTTTTGACGTGAAATTGTAAACATGTGGACATGGATTTTGAAAATTCTAGAGAGAATTTTAAAAGCTTCAAGAGAATTTCAACAATTTTGAGAGGGATTTGAAAAGTTTCAATGGGAATGGGAAGAATTGGGACAAAAATTGGAAAATTTTTAAGGGACTTTGAAAAAATTTCAACTGGAATTTTAGCCATTTTGTGACGTGAAATTATAAACATGTGGACATGGATTTTGAAAATTCTAGAGAGAATTTTAAAAGCTTCAACAGAATTTCAACAATTTTGAGAGGGATTTGAAAAGTTTCAATGGGAATGGGAAGAATTGGGACAAAAATTGGAAAATTTTGAAGGGACTTTGAAAAAATTGCAACTGGAATTTTAGCCATTTTTTGACATGAAATTGTAAACATGATGAAGTGGATTTTGAAAATTCTAGAGAGAATTTTAAAAGCTTCAACAGAATTTCAACAATTTTGAGAGGGATTTGAAAAGTTTCAATGGGAATGGGAAGAATTGGGACAAAAATTGGAAAATTTTTAAGGGACTTTGACAAAATTTCAACTGGAATTTTAGCAATTTTGACGTGAAATTGTAAACATGTGGACATGGATTTTGAAAATTCTAGAGAGAATTTTAAAAGCTTCAACAGAATTTCAACAATTTTGAGAGGGATTTGAAAAGTTTCAATGGGAATGGGAAGAATTGGGACAAAAATTGGAAAATTTTTAAGGGACTTTGAAAAAATTTCAACTGGAATTTTAGCCATTTTTTGACGTGAAATTGTAAACATGTGGCCATGGATTTTGAAAATTCTAGAGAGAATTTTAAAAGCTTCAACAGAATTTCAACAATTTTGAGAGGGATTTGAAAAGTTTCAATGGGAATGGGAAGAATTGGGACAAAAATTGGAAAATTTTTAAGGGACTTTGAAAAAATTGCAACTGGAATTTTAGCCATTTTTTGACGTGAAATTGTAAACATGTGGACATGGATTTTGAAAATTCTAGAGAGAATTTTAAAAGCTTCAACAGAATTTCAACAATTTTGAGAGGGATTTGAAAAGTTTCAATGGGAATGGGAAGAATTGGGACAAAAATTGGAAAATTTTTCAGGGACTTTGAAAAAATTTCAACTGGAATTTTAGCCATTTTGTGACGTGAAATTATAAACATGTGGACATGGATTTTGAAAATTCTAGAGAGAATTTTAAAAGCTTCAACAGAATTTCAACAATTTTGAGAGGGATTTGAAAAGTTTCAATGGGAATGGGAAGAATTGGTACAAAAATTGGAAAATTTTTAAGGGACTTTGAAAAAATTTCAACTGGAATTTTCCAATTTTTTGACGTGAAATTGTAAACATGTGGCCATGCATTTTGAAAATTCTAGAGAGAATTTTAAAAGCTTCAACAGAATTTCAACAATTTTGAGAGGGATTTGAAAAGTTTCAATGGGAATGGGAAGAATTGGGACAAAAATTGGAAAATTTTTAAGGGACTTTGAAAAAATTTCAACTGGAATTTTCCAATTTTTTGACGTGAAATTGTAAACATGTGGACATGGATTTTGAAAATTCTAGAGAGAATTTTAAAAGCTTCAAGAGAATTTCAACAATTTTGAGAGGGATTTGAAAAGATTCAATGGGAATGGGAAGAATTGGGACAAAAATTGGAAAATTTTTAAGGGACTTTGAAAAAATTTCAACTGGAATTTTAGCCATTTTTTGACGTGAAATTGTAAACATGTGGACATGGATTTTGAAAATTCTAGAGAGAATTTTAAAAGCTTCAACAGAATTTCCACAATTTTGAGAGGGATTTGAAAAGTTTCAATGGGAATGGGAAGAATTGGGACAAAAATTGGAAAATTTTTCAGGGACTTTGAAAAAATTTCAACTGGAATTTTAGCCATTTTTTGACGTGAAATTGTAAACATGTGGCCATGGATTTTGAAAATTCTAGAGAGAATTTTAAAAGCTTCAAGAGAATTTCAACAATTTTGAGAGGGATTTGAAAAGTTTCAATGGGAATGGGAAGAATTGGGACAAAAATTGGAAAATTTTTCAGGGACTTTGAAAAAATTTCAACTGGAATTTTAGCCATTTTTTGACGTGAAATTGTAAACATGTTGAAGTGGATTTTGAAAATTCTAGAGAGAATTTTAAAGCTTCAACAGAATTTCAACAATTTTGAGAGGGATTTGAAAAGTTTCAATGGGAATGGGAAGAATTGGGACAAAAATTGGAAAATTTTTCAGGGACTTTGAAAAAATTTCAACTGGAATTTTAGCCATTTTTTGACGTGAAATTGTAAACATGTGGCCATGGATTTTGAAAATTCTAGAGAGAATTTTAAAAGCTTCAACAGAATTTCAACAATTTTGAGAGGGATTTGAAAAGTTTCAATGGGAATGGGAAGAATTGGGACAAAAATTGGAAAATTTTTAAGGGACTTTGACAAAATTTCAACTGGAATTTTAGCAAATTTTGACGTGAAATTGTAAACATGTGGACATGGATTTTGAAAATTCTAGAGAGAATTTTAAAAGCTTCAACAGAATTTCAACAATTTTGAGAGGGATTTGAAAAGTTTCAATGGGAATGGGAAGAATTGGGACAAAAATTGGAAAATTTTTAAGGGACTTTGAAAAAATTTCAACTGGAATTTTAGCCATTTTTGACGTGAAATTGTAAACATGTTGAAGTGGATTTTGAAAATTCTAGAGAGAATTTTAAAAGCTTCAAGAGAATTTCAACAATTTTGAGAGGGATTTGAAAAGTTTCAATGGGAATGGGAAGAATTGGGACAAAAATTGGAAAATTTTTAAGAGACTGAAAAAATTGCAACTGGAATTTTAGCCATTTTTTGACGTGAAATTGTAAACATGTGGCCATGGATTTTGAAAATTCTAGAGAGAATTTTAAAAGCTTCAACAGAATTTCCACAATTTTGAGAGGGATTTGAAAAGTTTCAATGGGAATGGGAAGAATTGGGACAAAAATTGGAAAATTTTTAAGGGACTTTGAAAAAATTTCAACTGGAATTTTAGCAATTTTGACGTGAAATTGTAAACATGTGGACATGGATTTTGAAAATTGTAGAGAGAATTTTAAAAGCTTCAAGAGAATTTCAACAATTTTGAGAGGGATTTGAAAAGTTTCAATGGGAATGGGAAGAATTGGGACAAAAATTGGAAAATTTTTAAGGGACTTTGAAAAAATTTCAACTGGAATTTTAGCAATTTTTTTACAAGAAATTGTAAACATGATGAAGTGGATTTTGAAAATTCTAGAGAGAATTTTAAAAGCTTCAACAGAATTTCAACAATTTTGAGAGGGATTTGAAAAGTTTCAATGGGAATGGGAAGAATTGGGGCAAAAATTGGAAAATTTTTAAGGACTTTGAAAAAATTTCAACTGGAATTTTAGCCATTTTTTGACGTGAAATTGTAAACATGTGGACATGGATTTGAAAATTCTAGAGAGAATTTTAAAAGCTTCAACAGAATTTCAACAATTTTGAGAGGGATTTGAAAAGTTTCAATGGGAATGGGAAGAATTGGTACAAAAATTGGAAAATTTTTCAGGGACTTTGACAAAATTTCAACTGGAATTTTCCAATTTTTTGACGTGAAATTGTAAACATGTGGCCATGGATTTTGAAAATTCTAGAGAGAATTTTAAAAGCTTCAACAGAATTTCAACAATTTTGAGAGGGATTTGAAAAGTTTCAATGGGAATGGGAAGAATTGGGACAAAAATTGGAAAATTTTTAAGGGACTTTGAAAAAATTTCAACTGGAATTTTAGCCATTTTTTGACGTGAAATTGTAAACATGTGGACATGGATTTTGAAAATTCTAGAGAGAATTTTAAAAGCTTCAACAGAATTTCAACAATTTTGAGAGGGATTTGAAAAGTTTCAATGGGAATGGGAAGAATTGGGACAAAAATTGGAAAATTTTTAAGGGACTTTGACAAATATTCAACTGGAATTTTAGCAATTTTGACGTGAAATTGTAAACATGTGGACATGGATTTTGAAAATTCTAGAGAGGATTTTAAAAGCTTCAAGAGAATTTCAACAATTTTGAGAGGGATTTGAAAAGTTTCAATGGGAATGGGAAGAATTGGGACAAAAATTGGAAAATTTTTCAGGGACTTTGAAAAAATTTCAACTGGAATTTTAGCCATTTTTTGACGTGAAATTGTAAACATGTTGAAGTGGATTTTGAAAATTCTAGAGAGAATTTTAAAAGCTTCAACAGAATTTCAACAATTTTGAGAGGGATTTGAAAAGTTTCAATGGGAATGGGAAGAATTGGGACAAAAATTGGAAAATTTTTCAGGGACTTTGAAAAAATTTCAACTGGAATTTTAGCCATTTTTTGACGTGAAATTGTAAACATGTGGCCATGGATTTTGAAAATTCTAGAGAGAATTTTAAAAGCTTCAACAGAATTTCAACAATTTTGAGAGGGATTTGAAAAGTTTCAATGGGAATGGGAAGAATTGGGACAAAAATTGGAAAATTTTGAAGGGACTTTGAAAAAATTGCAACTGGAATTTTAGCCATTTTTTGACATGAAATTGTAAACATGATGAAGTGGATTTTGAAAATTCTAGAGAGAATTTTAAAAGCTTCAACAGAATTTCAACAATTTTGAGAGGGATTTGAAAAGTTTCAATGGGAATGGGAAGAATTGGGACAAAAATTGGAAAATTTTTAAGGGACTTTGACAAAATTTCAACTGGAATTTTAGCAATTTTGACGTGAAATTGTAAACATGTGGACATGGATTTTGAAAATTCTAGAGAGAATTTTAAAAGCTTCAACAGAATTTCAACAATTTTGAGAGGGATTTGAAAAGTTTCAATGGGAATGGGAAGAATTGGGACAAAAATTGGAAAATTTTTAAGGGACTTTGAAAAAATTTCAACTGGAATTTTAGCCATTTTTTGACGTGAAATTGTAAACATGTTGAAGTGGATTTTGAAAATTCTAGAGAGAATTTTAAAAGCTTCAACAGAATTTCAACACTTTTGAGAGGGATTTGAAAAGTTTCAATGGGAATGGGAAGAATTGGGACAAAAATTGGAAAATTTTTAAGGGACTGAAAAAATTGCAACTGGAATTTTAGCCATTTTTTGACGTGAAATTGTAAACATGTGGCCATGGATTTTGAAAAATCTAGAGAGAATTTTAAAAGCTTCAACAGAATTTCCACAATTTTGAGAGGGATTTGAAAAGTTTCAATGGGAATGGGAAGAATTGGGACAAAAATTGGAAAATTTTTCAGGGACTTTGAAAAAATTTCAACTGGAATTTTAGCCATTTTTTGACGTGAAATTGTAAACATGTTGAAGTGGATTTTGAAAATTCTAGAGAGAATTTTAAAAGCTTCAACAGAATTTCAACAATTTTGAGAGGGATTTGAAAAGTTTCAATGGGAATGGGAAGAATTGGGACAAAAATTGGAAAATTTTTCAGGGACTTTGAAAAAATTTCAACTGGAATTTTAGCCATTTTTTGACGTGAAATTGTAAACATGTGGCCATGGATTTTGAAAATTCTAGAGAGAATTTTAAAAGCTTCAACAGAATTTCAACAATTTTGAGAGGGATTTGAAAAGTTTCAATGGGAATGGGAAGAATTGGGACAAAAATTGGAAAATTTTTAAGGGACTTTGACAAAATTTCAACTGGAATTTTAGCAATTTTGACGTGAAATTGTAAACATGTGGACATGGATTTTGAAAATTCTAGAGAGAATTTTAAAAGCTTCAACAGAATTTCAACAATTTTGAGAGGGATTTGAAAAGTTTCAATGGGAATGGGAAGAATTGGGACAAAAATTGGAAAATTTTTAAGGGACTTTGAAAAAATTTCAACTGGAATTTTAGCCATTTTTTGACGTGAAATTGTAAACATGTTGAAGTGGATTTTGAAAATTCTAGAGAGAATTTTAAAAGCTTCAACAGAATTTCAACAATTTTGAGAGGGATTTGAAAAGTTTCAATGGGAATGGGAAGAATTGGGACAAAAATTGGAAAATTTTTAAGGGACTGAAAAAATTGCAACTGGAATTTTAGCCATTTTTTGACGTGAAATTGTAAACATGTGGCCATGGATTTTGAAAATTCTAGAGAGAATTTTAAAAGCTTCAACAGAATTTCCACAATTTTGAGAGGGATTTGAAAAGTTTCAATGGGAATGGGAAGAATTGGGACAAAAATTGGAAAATTTTTAAGGGACTTTGAAAAAATTTCAACTGGAATTTTAGCAATTTTGACGTGAAATTGTAAACATGTGGACATGGATTTTGAAAATTGTAGAGAGAATTTTAAAAGCTTCAAGAGAATTTCAACAATTTTGAGAGGGATTTGAAAAGTTTCAATGGGAATGGGAAGAATTGGGACAAAAATTGGAAAATTTTTAAGGGACTTTGAAAAAATTTCAACTGGAATTTTAGCAATTTTTTTACAAGAAATTGTAAACATGATGAAGTGGATTTTGAAAATTCTAGAGAGAATTTTAAAAGCTTCAACAGAATTTCAACAATTTTGAGAGGGATTTGAAAAGTTTCAATGGGAATGGGAAGAATTGGGGCAAAAATTGGAAAATTTTTAAGGGACTTTGAAAAAATTTCAACTGGAATTTTAGCCATTTTTTGACGTGAAATTGTAAACATGTGGACATGGATTTTGAAAATTCTAGAGAGAATTTTAAAAGCTTCAACAGAATTTCAACAATTTTGAGAGGGATTTGAAAAGTTTCAATGGGAATGGGAAGAATTGGTACAAAAATTGGAAAATTTTTCAGGGACTTTGACAAAATTTCAACTGGAATTTTCCAATTTTTTGACGTGAAATTGTAAACATGTGGCCATGGATTTTGAAAATTCTAGAGAGAATTTTAAAAGCTTCAACAGAATTTCAACAATTTTGAGAGGGATTTGAAAAGTTTCAATGGGAATGGGAAGAATTGGGACAAAAATTGGAAAATTTTTAAGGGACTTTGAAAAAATTTCAACTGGAATTTTAGCCATTTTTTGACGTGAAATTGTAAACATGTGGACATGGATTTTGAAAATTCTAGAGAGAATTTTAAAAGCTTCAACAGAATTTCAACAATTTTGAGAGGGATTTGAAAAGTTTCAATGGGAATGGGAAGAATTGGGACAAAAATTGGAAAATTTTTAAGGGACTTTGACAAATATTCAACTGGAATTTTAGCAATTTTGACGTGAAATTGTAAACATGTGGACATGGATTTTGAAAATTCTAGAGAGGATTTTAAAAGCTTCAAGAGAATTTCAACAATTTTGAGAGGGATTTGAAAAGTTTCAATGGGAATGGGAAGAATTGGGACAAAAATTGGAAAATTTTTCAGGGACTTTGAAAAAATTTCAACTGGAATTTTAGCCATTTTTTGACGTGAAATTGTAAACATGTTGAAGTGGATTTTGAAAATTCTAGAGAGAATTTTAAAAGCTTCAACAGAATTTCAACAATTTTGAGAGGGATTTGAAAAGTTTCAATGGGAATGGGAAGAATTGGGACAAAAATTGGAAAATTTTTCAGGGACTTTGAAAAAATTTCAACTGGAATTTTAGCCATTTTTTGACGTGAAATTGTAAACATGTGGCCATGGATTTTGAAAATTCTAGAGAGAATTTTAAAAGCTTCAACAGAATTTCAACAATTTTGAGAGGGATTTGAAAAGTTTCAATGGGAAAATGGGAAGAATTGGGACAAAAATTGGAAAATTTTGAAGGGACTTTGAAAAAATTGCAACTGGAATTTTAGCCATTTTTTGACATGAAATTGTAAACATGATGAAGTGGATTTTGAAAATTCTAGAGAGAATTTTAAAAGCTTCAACAGAATTTCAACAATTTTGAGAGGGATTTGAAAAGTTTCAATGGGAATGGAAGAATTGGGACAAAAATTGGAAAATTTTTAAGGGACTTTGACAAAATTTCAACTGGAATTTTAGCAATTTTGACGTGAAATTGTAAACATGTGGACATGGATTTTGAAAATTCTAGAGAGAATTTTAAAAGCTTCAACAGAATTTCAACAATTTTGAGAGGGATTTGAAAAGTTTCAATGGGAATGGAAGAATTGGGACAAAAATTGGAAAATTTTTAAGGGACTTTGAAAAAATTTCAACTGGAATTTTAGCCATTTTTTGACGTGAAATTGTAAACATGTTGAAGTGGATTTTGAAAATTCTAGAGAGAATTTTAAAAGCTTCAACAGAATTTCAACACTTTTGAGAGGGATTTGAAAAGTTTCAATGGGAATGGGAAGAATTGGGACAAAAATTGGAAAATTTTTAAGGGACTGAAAAAATTGCAACTGGAATTTTAGCCATTTTTTGACGTGAAATTGTAAACATGTGGCCATGGATTTTGAAAATTCTAGAGAGAATTTTAAAAGCTTCAACAGAATTTCCACAATTTTGAGAGGGATTTGAAAAGTTTCAATGGGAATGGGAAGAATTGGGGCAAAAATTGGAAAATTTTTAAGGGACTTTGAAAAAATTTCAACTGGAATTTTAGCAATTTTGACGTGAAATTGTAAACATGTGGACATGGATTTTGAAAATTGTAGAGAGAATTTTAAAAGCTTCAAGAGAATTTCAACAATTTTGAGAGGGATTTGAAAAGTTTCAATGGGAATGGGAAGAATTGGGACAAAAATTGGAAAATTTTTAAGGGACTTTGAAAAAATTTCAACTGGAATTTTAGCAATTTTTTTACAAGAAATTGTAAACATGATGAAGTGGATTTTGAAAATTCTAGAGAGAATTTTAAAAGCTTCAACAGAATTTCAACAATTTGGAGAGGGATTTGAAAAGTTTCAATGGGAATGGGAAGAATTGGGACAAAAATTGGAAAATTTTTAAGGGACTTTGAAAAAATTTCAACTGGAATTTTAGCCATTTTTTGACGTGAAATTGTAAACATGTGGACATGGATTTTGAAAATTCTAGAGAGAATTTTAAAAGCTTCAACAGAATTTCAACAATTTTGAGAGGGATTTGAAAAGTTTCAATGGGAATGGGAAGAATTGGTACAAAAATTGGAAAATTTTTCAGGGACTTTGACAAAATTTCAACTGGAATTTTCCAATTTTTTGACGTGAAATTGTAAACATGTGGCCATGCATTTTGAAAATTCTAGAGAGAATTTTAAAAGCTTCAACAGAATTTCAACAATTTGGAGAGGGATTTGAAAAGTTTCAATGGGAATGGGAAGAATTGGGACAAAAATTGGAAAATTTTTAAGGGACTTTGAAAAAATTTCAACTGGAATTTTCCAATTTTTTGACGTGAAATTGTAAACATGTGGACATGGATTTTGAAAATTCTAGAGAGAATTTTAAAAGCTTCAACAGAATTTCAACAATTTTGAGAGGGATTTGAAAAGTTTCAATGGGAATGGGAAGAATTGGGACAAAAATTGGAAAATTTTTCAGGGACTTTGAAAAAATTTCAACTGGAATTTTAGCCATTTTTTGACGTGAAATTGTAAACATGTGGCCATGGATTTTGAAAATTCTAGAGAGAATTTTAAAAGCTTCAACAGAATTTCCACAATTTTGAGAGGGATTTGAAAAGTTTCAATGGGAATGGGAAGAATTGGGACAAAAATTGGAAAATTTTTAAGGGACTTTGAAAAAATTTCAACTGGAATTTTAGCCATTTTTTGACGTGAAATTGTAAACATGTGGCCATGGATTTTGAAAATTCTAGAGAGAATTTTAAAAGCTTCAAGAGAATTTCAACAATTTTGAGAGGGATTTGAAAAGTTTCAATGGGAATGGGAAGAATTGGGACAAAAATTGGAAAATTTTTAAGGGACTTTGACAAAATTTCAACTGGAATTTTAGCCATTTTTTGACATGAAATTGTAAACATGATGAAGTGGATTTTGAAAATTCTAGAGAGAATTTTAAAAGCTTCAAGAGAATTTCAACAATTTTGAGAGGGATTTGAAAAGTTTCAATGGGAATGGGAAGAATTGGGACAAAAATTGGAAAATTTTTAAGGGACTTTGAAAAAATTTCAACTGGAATTTTAGCCATTTTTTGACGTGAAATTGTAAACATGTTGAAGTGGATTTTGAAAATTCTAGAGAGAATTTTAAAAGCTTCAAGAGAATTTCAACAATTTTGAGAGGGATTTGAAAAGTTTCAATGGGAATGGGAAGAATTGGGACAAAAATTGGAAAATTTTTAAGGAACTTTGAAAAAATTTCAACTGGAATTTTAGCCATTTTTTGACGTGAAATTGTAAACATGTTGAAGTGGATTTTGAAAATTCTAGAGAGAATTTTAAAAGCTTCAACAGAATTTCAACAATTTTGAGAGGGATTTGAAAAGTTTCAATGGGAATGGGAAGAATTGGGACAAAAATTGGAAAATTTTGAAGGGACTTTGAAAAAATTTCAACTGGAATTTTAGCCATTTTTTGACATGAAATTGTAAACATGATGAAGTGGATTTTGAAAATTCTAGAGAGAATTTTAAAAGCTTCAACAGAATTTCAACAATTTTGAGAGGGATTTGAAAAGTTTCAATGGGAATGGGAAGAATTGGGACAAAAATTGGAAAATTTTTAAGGGACTTTGAAAAAATTTCAACTGGAATTTTAGCCATTTTTTGACGTGAAATTGTAAACATGTGGCCATGGATTTTGAAAATTCTAGAGAGAATTTTAAAAGCTTCAAGAGAATTTCAACAATTTTGAGAGGGATTTGAAAAGTTTCAATGGGAATGGGAAGAATTGGGACAAAAATTGGAAAATTTTTCAGGGACTTTGAAAAAATTTCAACTGGAATTTTAGCATTTTTTTTTACGTGAAATTGTAAACATGTGGACATGGATTTTGAAAATTCTAGAGAGAATTTTAAAAGCTTCAAGAGAATTTCAACAATTTTGAGAGGGATTTGAAAAGTTTCAATGGGAATGGGAAGAATTGGGACAAAAATTGGAAAATTTTTAAGGGACTTTGAAAAAATTGCAACTGGAATTTTAGCCATTTTTTGACGTGAAATTGTAAACATGTGGCCATGGATTTTGAAAATTCTAGAGAGAATTTTAAAAGCTTCAACAGAATTTCCACAATTTTGAGAGGGATTTGAAAAGTTTCAATGGGAATGGGAAGAATTGGGACAAAAATTGGAAAATTTTTAAGGGACTGAAAAAATTTCAACTGGAATTTTAGCCATTTTTTGACGTGAAATTGTAAACATGTGGACATGGATTTTGAAAATTCTAGAGAGAATTTTAAAAGCTTCAAGAGAATTTCAACAATTTGGAGAGGGATTTGAAAAGTTTCAATGGGAATGGGAAGAATTGGGACAAAAATGGGAAAATTCTTAAGGGACTTTGAAAAAATTTCAACTGGAATTTTAGCCATTTTTTGACGTGAAATTGTAAACATGTGGCCATGGATTTTGAAAATTCTAGAGAGAATTTTAAAAGCTTCAACAGAATTTCCACAATTTTGAGAGGGATTTGAAAAGTTTCAATGGGAATGGGAAGAATTGGGACAAAAATTGGAAAATTTTTAAGGGACTTTGAAAAAATTTCAACTGGAATTTTAGCAATTTTGACGTGAAATTGTAAACATGTGGACATGGATTTTGAAAATTCTAGAGAGAATTTTAAAAGCTTCAAGAGAATTTCAACAATTTTGAGAGGGATTTGAAAAGTTTCAATGGGAATGGGAAGAATTGGGACAAAAATTGGAAAATTTTTCAGGGACTTTGAAAAAATTTCAACTGGAATTTTAGCCATTTTTTGACGTGAAATTGTAAACATGTGGCCATGGATTTTGAAAATTCTAGAGAGAATTTTAAAAGCTTCAAGAGAATTTCAACAATTTTGAGAGGGATTTGAAAAGTTTCAATGGGAATGGGAAGAATTGGGACAAAAATTGGAAAATTTTTAAGGGACTTTGAAAAAATTTCAACTGGAATTTTAGCCATTTTTTGACGTGAAATTGTAAACATGTGGCCATGGATTTTGAAAATTCTAGAGAGAATTTTAAAAGCTTCAACAGAATTTCCACAATTTTGAGAGGGATTTGAAAAGTTTCAATGGGAATGGGAAGAATTGGGACAAAAATTGGAAAATTTTTAAGGGACTTTGAAAAAATTTCAACTGGAATTTTAGCCATTTTTTGACGTGAAATTGTAAACATGTTGAAGTGGATTTTGAAAATTCTAGAGAGAATTTTAAAAGCTTCAACAGAATTTCCACAATTTTGAGAGGGATTTGAAAAGTTTCAATGGGAATGGGAAGAATTGGGACAAAAATTGGAAAATTTTTAAGGGACTGAAAAAATTGCAACTGGAATTTTAGCCATTTTTTGACGTGAAATTGTAAACATGTGGCCATGGATTTTGAAAATTCTAGAGAGAATTTTAAAAGCTTCAAGAGAATTTCAACAATTTTGAGAGGGATTTGAAAAGTTTCAATGGGAATGGGAAGAATTGGGACAAAAATTGGAAAATTTTTAAGGGACTTTGAAAAAATTTCAACTGGAATTTTAGCAATTTTGACGTGAAATTGTAAACATGTGGACATGGATTTTGAAAATTCTAGAGAGAATTTTAAAAGCTTCAAGAGAATTTCAACAATTTTGAGAGGGATTTGAAAAGTTTCAATGGGAATGGGAAGAATTGGGACAAAAATTGGAAAATTTTTAAGGGACTTTGAAAAAATTTCAACTGGAATTTTAGCAATTTTTTACATGAAATTGTAAACATGATGAAGTGGATTTTGAGAATTCTAGAGAGAATTTTAAAAGCTTCAACAGAATTTCAACAATTTTGAGAGGGATTTGAAAAGTTTCAATGGGAATGGGAAGAATTGGGACAAAAATTGGAAAATTTTTAAGGGACTTTGAAAAAATTTCAACTGGAATTTTAGCCATTTTTTGACGTGAAATTGTAAACATGTGGCCATGGATTTTGAAAATTCTAGAGAGAATTTTAAAAGCTTCAAGAGACTTTCAACAATTTTGAGAGGGATTTGAAAAGTTTCAATGGGAATGGGAAGAATTGGGACAAAAATTGGAAAATTTTGAAGGGACTTTGAAAAAATTTCAACTGGAATTTTAGCATTTTTTTTTTACGTGAAATTGTAAACATGTGGACATGGATTTTGAAAATTCTAGAGAGAATTTTAAAAGCTTCAAGAGAATTTCAACAATTTTGAGAGGGATTTGAAAAGTTTCAATGGGAATGGGAAGAATTGGGACAAAAATTGGAAAATTTTTAAGGGACTTTGAAAAAATTGCAACTGGAATTTTAGCCATTTTTTGACATGAAATTGTAAACATGTGGCCATGGATTTTGAAAATTCTAGAGAGAATTTTAAAAGCTTCAACAGAATTTCAACAATTTTGAGAGGGATTTGAAAAGTTTCAATGGGAATGGGAAGAATTGGGACAAAAATTGGAAAATTTTTAAGGGACTTTGAAAAAATTTCAACTGGAATTTTAGCATTTTTTTTTACGTGAAATTGTAAACATGTGGACATGGATTTTGAAAATTCTAGAGAGAATTTTAAAAGCTTCAAGAGAATTTCAACAATTTTGAGAGGGATTTGAAAAGTTTCAATGGGAATGGGAAGAATTGGGACAAAAATTGGAAAATTTTTAAGGGACTTTGAAAAAATTGCAACTGGAATTTTAGCCATTTTTTGACGTGAAATTGTAAACATGTGGCCATGGATTTTGAAAATTCTAGAGAGAATTTTAAAAGCTTCAACAGAATTTCCACAATTTTGAGAGGGATTTGAAAAGTTTCAATGGGAATGGGAAGAATTGGGACAAAAATTGGAAAATTTTTAAGGGACTGAAAAAATTTCAACTGGAATTTTAGCCATTTTTTGACGTGAAATTGTAAACATGTGGACATGGATTTTGAAAATTCTAGAGAGAATTTTAAAAGCTTCAAGAGAATTTCAACAATTTGGAGAGGGATTTGAAAAGTTTCAATGGGAATGGGAAGAATTGGGACAAAAATGGGAAAATTCTTAAGGGACTTTGAAAAAATTTCAACTGGAATTTTAGCCATTTTTTGACGTGAAATTGTAAACATGTGGCCATGGATTTTGAAAATTCTAGAGAGAATTTTAAAAGCTTCAACAGAATTTCCACAATTTTGAGAGGGATTTGAAAAGTTTCAATGGGAATGGGAAGAATTGGGACAAAAATTGGAAAATTTTTAAGGGACTTTGAAAAAATTTCAACTGGAATTTTAGCAATTTTGACGTGAAATTGTAAACATGTGGACATGGATTTTGAAAATTCTAGAGAGAATTTTAAAAGCTTCAAGAGAATTTCAACAATTTTGAGAGGGATTTGAAAAGTTTCAATGGGAATGGGAAGAATTGGGACAAAAATGGGAAAATTTTTAAGGGACTTTGAAAAAATTTCAACTGGAATTTTAGCCATTTTTTTACGTGAAATTGTAAACATGTGGCCATGGATTTTGAAAATTCTAGAGAGAATTTTAAAAGCTTCAAGAGAATTTCAACAATTTTGAGAGGGATTTGAAAAGTTTCAATGGGAATGGGAAGAATTGGGACAAAAATTGGAAAATTTTTCAGGGACTTTGAAAAAATTTCAACTGGAATTTTAGCCATTTTTTGACGTGAAATTGTAAACATGTGGACATGGATTTTGAAAATTCTAGAGAGAATTTTAAAAGCTTCAAGAGAATTTCAACAATTTTGAGAGGGATTTGAAAAGTTTCAATGGGAATGGGAAGAATTGGGACAAAAATTGGAAAATTTTTAAGGGACTTTGAAAAAATTTCAACTGGAATTTTAGCCATTTTTTGACGTGAAATTGTAAACATGTGGCCATGGATTTTGAAAATTCTAGAGAGAATTTTAAAAGCTTCAAGAGAATTTCAACAATTTTGAGAGGGATTTGAAAAGTTTCAATGGGAATGGGAAGAATTGGTACAAAAATTGGAAAATTTTTAAGGGACTTTGAAAAAATTTCAACTGGAATTTTAGCCATTTTTTGATGTGAAATTGTAAACATGTGGACATGGATTTTGAAAATTCTAGAGAGAATTTTAAAAGCTTCAAGAGAATTTCAACAATTTTGAGAGGGATTTGAAAAGTTTCAATGGGAATGGGAAGAATTGGGACAAAAATTGGAAAAGTTTTAAGGGACTTTGAAAAAATTTCAACTGGAATTTTAGCAATTTTGACGTGAAATTGTAAACATGTGGACATGGATTTTGAAAATTCTAGAGAGAATTTTAAAAGCTTCAAGAGAATTTCCACAATTTTGA
>NW_028115424.1:0-43129 GCF_964273445.1 Streptopelia decaocto | reverse complement strand
TCAAAATCCATGTCCACATGTTTACAATTTCACGTCAAAAATTGCTAAAATTCCAGTTGAAATTTTTTCAAAGTCCCTTAAAAATTTTCCAATTTTTGTCCCAATTCTTCCCATTCCCATTGAAACTTTTCAAATCCCTCTCAAAATTGTTGAAATTCTCTTGAAGCTTTTAAAATTCTCTCTAGAATTTTCAAATCCATGTCCACGTTTACAATTTCACGTCAAAAAATTGCTAAAATTCCAGTTTAATTTTTTTTCAAAGTCCCTTAAAAATTTTCCAATTTTTGTCCCAATTCTTCCCATTCCCATTGAAACTTTTCAAATCCCTCTCCAAATTGTTGAAATTCTGTTGAAGCTTTTAAAATTCTCTCTAGAAGTTTCAAAATCCATGTCCACATGTTTACAATTTCACGTCTAAAAATTGCTAAAATTCCAGTTGAAATTTTTTCAAAGTCCCTTAAATATTTTCCAATTTTTGTCCCAATTCTTCCCATTCCCATTGAAACTTTTCAAATCCCTCTCAAAATTGTTGAAATTCTGTTGAAGCTTTTAAAATTCTCTCTAGAATTTTCAAAATCCACTTCAACATGTTTACGATTTCACGTCAAAAAATTGCTAAAATTCCAGTTGAAATTTTTTCAAAGTCCCTTAAAAATTTTCCAATTTTTGTCCCAATTCTTCCCATTCCCATTGAAACTTTTCAAATCCCTCTCCAAATTGTTGAAATTCTCTTGAAGCTTTTAAAATTCTCTAGAATTTTCAAAATCCATGTCCACATGTTTACAATTTCACGTCAAAAAATTGCTAAAATTCCAGTTGAAATTTTTTCAAAGTCCCTTAAAAATTTTCCAATTTTTGTCCCAATTCTTCCCATTCCCATTGAACTTTTCAAATCCCTCTCAAAATTGTTGAAATTCTCTTGAAGCTTTTAAAATTCTCTCTAGAAGTTTCAAAATCCATGTCCACATGTTTACAATTTCACGTCCAAATTGCTAAAATTCCAGTTGAAATTTTTTCAAAGTCCCTTAAATATTTTCCAATTTTTGTCCCAATTCTTCCCATTCCCATTGAAACTTTTCAAATCCCTCTCAAAATTGTTGAAATTCTGTTGAAGCTTTTAAAATTCTCTCTAGAATTTTCAAAATCCACTTCAACATGTTTACGATTTCACGTCAAAAAATTGCTAAAATTCCAGTTGAAATTTTTTCAAAGTCCCTTAAAAATTTTCCAATTTTTGTCCCAATTCTTCCCATTCCATTGAAACTTTTCAAATCCCTCTCCAAATTGTTGAAATTCTCTTGAAGCTTTTAAAATTCTCTCTAGAATTTTCAAAATCCACTTCAACATGTTTACAATTTCACGTCAGAAAATTGCTAAAATTCCAGTTGAAATTTTTTCAAAGTCCCTTAAAAATTTTCCAATTTTTGTCCCAATTCTTCCCATTCCCATTGAAACTTTTCAAATCCCTCTCCAAATTGTTGAAATTCTGTTGAAGCTTTTAAAATTCTCTCTAGAAGTTTCAAAATCCATGTCCACATGTTTACAATTTCACGTCAAAAAATTGCTAAAATTCCAGTTGAAATTTTTTCAAAGTCCCTTAAAAATTTTCCAATTTTTGTCCCAATTCTTCCCATTCCCATTGAAACTTTTCAAATCCCTCTCAAAATTGTTGAAATTCTCTTGAAGCTTTTAAAATTCTCTCTAGAATTTTCAAAATCCATGTCCACGTTTACAATTTCACGTCAAAAAATTGCTAAAATTCCAGTTGCAATTTTTCAAAGTCCCTTAAAAATCTTCCAATTTTGTCCCAATTCTTCCCATTCCTATTGAAACTTTTCAAATCCCTCTCCAAATTGTTGAAATTCTGTTGAAGCTTTTAAAATTCTCTAGAATTTTCAAAATCCATGTCCACATGCTTACAATTTCACGTCAAAAAATTGCTAAAATTCCAGTTGCAATTTTTTCAAAGTCCCTTAAAAATTTTCCAATTTTTGTCCCAATTCTTCCCATTCCCATTGAAACTTTTCAAATCCCTCTCAAAATTGTTGAAATTCTGTTGAAGCTTTTAAAATTCTCTCTAGAATTTTCAAAATCCATGTCCTCATGTTTACGATTTCACGTCAAAAAATTGCTAAAATTCCAGTTGAAATTTTTTCAAAGTCCCTTAAAAATTTTCCAATTTTGTCCCAATTCTTCCCATTCCCATTGAAACTTTTCAAATCCCTCTCAAAATTGTTGAAATTCTCTTGAAGCTTTTAAAATTCTCTCTAGAATTTTCAAAATCCATGTCCACATGTTTACAATTTCACGTCAAAAAATTGCTAAAATTCCAGTTGAAATTTTTTCAAAGTCCCTTAAAAATTTTCCAATTTTTGTCCCAATTCTTCCCATTCCCATTGAAACTTTTCAAATCCCTCTCCAAATTGTTGAAATTCTGTTGAAGCTTTTAAAATTCTCTCTAGAAGTTTCAAAATCCATGTCCACATGTTTACGATTTCACGTCAAAAAATTGCTAAAATTCCAGTTGAAATTTTTTCAAAGTCCCTTAAAATTTTCCAATTTTTGTCCCAATTCTTCCCATTCCCATTGAAACTTTTCAAATCCCTCTCCAAATTGTTGAAATTCTGTTGAAGCTTTTAAAATTCTCTCTAGAAGTTTCAAAATCCATGTCCACATGTTTACAATTTCACGTCAAAAAATTGCTAAAATTCCAGTTGAAATTTTTTCAAAGTCCCTTAAAAATTTTCCAATTTTTGTCCCAATTCTTCCCATTCCCATTGAAACTTTTCAAATCCCTCTCAAAATTGTTGAAATTCTCTTGAAGCTTTTAAAATTCTCTCTAGAATTTTCAAAATCCATGTCCACGTTTACAATTTCACGTCAAAAAATTGCTAAAATTCCAGTTTAATTTTTTTCAAAGTCCCTTAAAAATTTTCCAATTTTTGTCCCAATTCTTCCCATTCCCATTGAAACTTTTCAAATCCCTCTCCAAATTGTTGAAATTCTGTTGAAGCTTTTAAAATTCTCTCTAGAAGTTTCAAAATCCATGTCCACATGTTTACAATTTCACGTCTAAAAATTGCTAAAATTCCAGTTGAAATTTTTTCAAAGTCCCTTAAATATTTTCCAATTTTTGTCCCAATTCTTCCCATTCCCATTGAAACTTTTCAAATCCCTCTCAAAATTGTTGAAATTCTGTTGAAGCTTTTAAAATTCTCTCTAGAATTTTCAAAATCCACTTCAACATGTTTACGATTTCACGTCAAAAAATTGCTAAAATTCCAGTTGAAATTTTTTCAAAGTCCCTTAAAAATTTTCCAATTTTTGTCCCAATTCTTCCCATTCCCATTGAAACTTTTCAAATCCCTCTCCAAATTGTTGAAATTCTCTTGAAGCTTTTAAAATTCTCTCTAGAATTTTCAAAATCCACTTCAACATGTTTACAATTTCACGTCAGAAAATTGCTAAAATTCCAGTTGAAATTTTTTCAAAGTCCCTTAAAAATTTTCCAATTTTTGTCCCAATTCTTCCCATTCCCATTGAAACTTTTCAAATCCCTCTCCAAATTGTTGAAATTCTGTTGAAGCTTTTAAAATTCTCTCTAGAAGTTTCAAAATCCATGTCCACATGTTTACAATTTCACGTCAAAAAATTGCTAAAATTCCAGTTGAAATTTTTTCAAAGTCCCTTAAAAATTTTCCAATTTTTGTCCCAATTCTTCCCATTCCCATTGAAACTTTTCAAATCCCTCTCAAAATTGTTGAAATTCTCTTGAAGCTTTTAAAATTCTCTCTAGAATTTTCAAAATCCATGTCCACGTTTACAATTTCACGTCAAAAAATTGCTAAAATTCCAGTTGCAATTTTTTCAAAGTCCCTTAAAAATCTTCCAATTTTTGTCCCAATTCTTCCCATTCCTATTGAAACTTTTCAAATCCCTCTCCAAATTGTTGAAATTCTGTTGAAGCTTTTAAAATTCTCTAGAATTTTCAAAATCCATGTCCACATGCTTACAATTTCACGTCAAAAAATTGCTAAAATTCCAGTTGCAATTTTTTCAAAGTCCCTTAAAAATTTTCCAATTTTTGTCCCAATTCTTCCCATTCCCATTGAAACTTTTCAAATCCCTCTCAAAATTGTTGAAATTCTGTTGAAGCTTTTAAAATTCTCTCTAGAATTTTCAAAATCCATGTCCTCATGTTTACGATTTCACGTCAAAAAATTGCTAAAATTCCAGTTGAAATTTTTTCAAAGTCCCTTAAAAATTTTCCAATTTTTGTCCCAATTCTTCCCATTCCCATTGAAACTTTTCAAATCCCTCTCAAAATTGTTGAAATTCTCTTGAAGCTTTTAAAATTCTCTCTAGAATTTTCAAAATCCATGTCCACATGTTTACAATTTCACGTCAAAAAATTGCTAAAATTCCAGTTGAAATTTTTTCAAAGTCCCTTAAAAATTTTCCAATTTTTGTCCCAATTCTTCCCATTCCCATTGAAACTTTTCAAATCCCTCTCCAAATTGTTGAAATTCTGTTGAAGCTTTTAAAATTCTCTCTAGAAGTTTCAAAATCCATGTCCACATGTTTACGATTTCACGTCAAAAAATTGCTAAAATTCCAGTTGAAATTTTTTCAAAGTCCCTTAAAAATTTTCCAATTTTTGTCCCAATTCTTCCCATTCCCATTGAAACTTTTCAAATCCCTCTCCAAATTGTTGAAATTCTGTTGAAGCTTTTAAAATTCTCTCTAGAAGTTTCAAAATCCATGTCCACATGTTTACAATTTCACGTCCAAATTGCTAAAATTCCAGTTGAAATTTTTTCAAAGTCCCTTAAAAATTTTCCAATTTTTGTCCCAATTCTTCCCATTCCCATTGAAACTTTTCAAATCCCTCTCAAAATTGTTGAAATTCTGTTGAAGCTTTTAAAATTCTCTCTAGAATTTTCAAAATCCATGTCCTCATGTTTACGATTTCACGTCAAAAAATTGCTAAAATTCCAGTTGAAATTTTTTCAAAGTCCCTTAAAAATTTTCCAATTTTTGTCCCAATTCTTCCCATTCCCATTGAAACTTTTCAAATCCCTCTCAAAATTGTTGAAATTCTCTTGAAGCTTTTAAAATTCTCTCTAGAATTTTCAAAATCCATGTCCACGTTTACAATTTCACGTCAAAAAATTGCTAAAATTCCAGTTGCAATTTTTTCAAAGTCCCTTAAAAATCTTCCAATTTTTGTCCCAATTCTTCCCATTCCTATTGAAACTTTTCAAATCCCTCTCCAAATTGTTGAAATTCTGTTGAAGCTTTTAAAATTCTCTAGAATTTTCAAAATCCATGTCCACATGCTTACAATTTCACGTCAAAAAATTGCTAAAATTCCAGTTGCAATTTTTTCAAAGTCCCTTAAAAATTTTCCAATTTTTGTCCCAATTCTTCCCATTCCCATTGAAACTTTTCAAATCCCTCTCAAAATTGTTGAAATTCTGTTGAAGCTTTTAAAATTCTCTCTAGAATTTTCAAAATCCATGTCCTCATGTTTACGATTTCACGTCAAAAAATTGCTAAAATTCCAGTTGAAATTTTTTCAAAGTCCCTTAAAAATTTTCCAATTTTTGTCCCAATTCTTCCCATTCCCATTGAAACTTTTCAAATCCCTCTCAAAATTGTTGAAATTCTCTTGAAGCTTTTAAAATTCTCTCTAGAATTTTCAAAATCCATGTCCACGTTTACAATTTCACGTCAAAAAATTGCTAAAATTCCAGTTTAATTTTTTTCAAAGTCCCTTAAAAATTTTCCAATTTTTGTCCCAATTCTTCCCATTCCCATTGAAACTTTTCAAATCCCTCTCCAAATTGTTGAAATTCTGTTGAAGCTTTTAAAATTCTCTCTAGAATTTTCAAAATCCATGTCCACATGTTTACAATTTCACGTCTAAAAATTGCTAAAATTCCAGTTGAAATTTTTTCAAAGTCCCTTAAAAATTTTCCAATTTTTGTCCCAATTCTTCCCATTCCCATTGAAACTTTTCAAATCCCTCTCCAAATTGTTGAAATTCTGTTGAACCTTTTAAAATTCTCTAGAATTTTCAAAATCCATGTCCACATGTTTACAATTTCACGTCAAAAGATTGCTAAAATTCCAGTTGAAATTTTTTCAAAGTCCCTTAAAAATTTTCCAATTTTTGTCCCAATTCTTCCCATTCCCATTGAAACTTTTCAAATCCCTCTCCAAATTGTTGAAATTCTGTTGAAGCTTTTAAAATTCTCTCTAGAATTTTCAAAATCCATGTCCACATGTTTACGATTTCACGTCAAAAAATTGCTAAAATTCCAGTTGAAATTTTTTCAAAGTCCCTTAAAAATTTTCCAATTTTTGTCCCAATTCTTCCCATTCCCATTGAAACTTTTCAAATCCCTCTCCAAATTGTTGAAATTCTGTTGAAGCTTTTAAAATTCTCTCTAGAATTTTCAAAATCCACTTCAACATGTTTACAATTTCACGTCCAAATTGCTAAAATTCCAGTTGAAATTTTTTCAAAGTCCCTTAAAATTTTTCCAATTTTTGTCCCAATTCTTCCCATTCCCATTGAAACTTTTCAAATCCCTCTCAAAATTGTTGAAATTCTCTTGAAGCTTTTAAAATTCTCTCTAGAATTTTCAAAATCCATGTCCACATGTTTACAATTTCACGTCAAAAAATTGCTAAAATTCCAGTTGAAATTTTTTCAAAGTCCCTTAAAAATTTTCCAATTTTTGTCCCAATTCTTCCCATTCCCATTGAAACTTTTCAAATCCCTCTCCAAATTGTTGAAATTCTCTTGAAGCTTTTAAAATTCTCTAGAATTTTCAAAATCCATGTCCACATGTTTACAATTTCACGTCAAAAAATTGCTAAAATTCCAGTTGAAATTTTTTCAAAGTCCCTTAAAAATTTTCCAATTTTTGTCCCAATTCTTCCCATTCCCATTGAAACTTTTCAAATCCCTCTCAAAATTGTTGAAATTCTCTTGAAGCTTTTAAAATTCTCTCTAGAAGTTTCAAAATCCATGTCCACATGTTTACAATTTCACGTCCAAATTGCTAAAATTCCAGTTGAAATTTTTTCAAAGTCCCTTAAATATTTTCCAATTTTTGTCCCAATTCTTCCCATTCCCATTGAAACTTTTCAAATCCCTCTCAAAATTGTTGAAATTCTGTTGAAGCTTTTAAAATTCTCTCTAGAATTTTCAAAATCCACTTCAACATGTTTACGATTTCACGTCAAAAAATTGCTAAAATTCCAGTTGAAATTTTTTCAAAGTCCCTTAAAAATTTTCCAATTTTTGTCCCAATTCTTCCCATTCCCATTGAAACTTTTCAAATCCCTCTCCAAATTGTTGAAATTCTCTTGAAGCTTTTAAAATTCTCTCTAGAATTTTCAAAATCCACTTCAACATGTTTACAATTTCACGTCAGAAAATTGCTAAAATTCCAGTTGAAATTTTTTCAAAGTCCCTTAAAAATTTTCCAATTTTTGTCCCAATTCTTCCCATTCCCATTGAAACTTTTCAAATCCCTCTCCAAATTGTTGAAATTCTGTTGAAGCTTTTAAAATTCTCTCTAGAAGTTTCAAAATCCATGTCCACATGTTTACAATTTCACGTCAAAAAATTGCTAAAATTCCAGTTGAAATTTTTTCAAAGTCCCTTAAAAATTTTCCAATTTTTGTCCCAATTCTTCCCATTCCCATTGAAACTTTTCAAATCCCTCTCAAAATTGTTGAAATTCTCTTGAAGCTTTTAAAATTCTCTCTAGAATTTTCAAAATCCATGTCCACGTTTACAATTTCACGTCAAAAAATTGCTAAAATTCCAGTTGCAATTTTTTCAAAGTCCCTTAAAAATCTTCCAATTTTTGTCCCAATTCTTCCCATTCCTATTGAAACTTTTCAAATCCCTCTCCAAATTGTTGAAATTCTGTTGAAGCTTTTAAAATTCTCTAGAATTTTCAAAATCCATGTCCACATGCTTACAATTTCACGTCAAAAAATTGCTAAAATTCCAGTTGCAATTTTTTCAAAGTCCCTTAAAAATTTTCCAATTTTTGTCCCAATTCTTCCCATTCCCATTGAAACTTTTCAAATCCCTCTCCAAATTGTTGAAATTCTGTTGAAGCTTTTAAAATTCTCTCTAGAATTTTCAAAATCCATGTCCTCATGTTTACGATTTCACGTCAAAAAATTGCTAAAATTCCAGTTGAAATTTTTTCAAAGTCCCTTAAAAATTTTCCAATTTTTGTCCCAATTCTTCCCATTCCCATTGAAACTTTTCAAATCCCTCTCAATATTGTTGAAATTCTCTTGAAGCTTTTAAAATTCTCTCTAGAATTTTCAAAATCCATGTCCACATGTTTACAATTTCACGTCAAAAAATTGCTAAAATTCCAGTTGAAATTTTTTCAAAGTCCCTTAAAAATTTTCCAATTTTTGTCCCAATTCTTCCCATTCCCATTGAAACTTTTCAAATCCCTCTCCAAATTGTTGAAATTCTGTTGAAGCTTTTAAAATTCTCTCTAGAAGTTTCAAAATCCATGTCCACATGTTTACGATTTCACGTCAAAAAATTGCTAAAATTCCAGTTGAAATTTTTTCAAAGTCCCTTAAAAATTTTCCAATTTTTGTCCCAATTCTTCCCATTCCCATTGAAACTTTTCAAATCCCTCTCCAAATTGTTGAAATTCTGTTGAAGCTTTTAAAATTCTCTCTAGAAGTTTCAAAATCCATGTCCACATGTTTACAATTTCACGTCCAAATTGCTAAAATTCCAGTTGAAATTTTTTCAAAGTCCCTTAAAATTTTTCCAATTTTTGTCCCAATTCTTCCCATTCCCATTGAAACTTTTCAAATCCCTCTCAAAATTGTTGAAATTCTCTTGAAGCTTTTAAAATTCTCTCTAGAATTTTCAAAATCCATGTCCACATGTTTACAATTTCACGTCAAAAAATTGCTAAAATTCCAGTTGAAATTTTTTCAAAGTCCCTTAAAAATTTTCCAATTTTTGTCCCAATTCTTCCCATTCCCATTGAAACTTTTCAAATCCCTCTCAAAATTGTTGAAATTCTGTTGAAGCTTTTAAAATTCTCTCTAGAATTTTCAAAATCCATGTCCACATGTTTACAATTTCACGTCAAAAAATTGCTAAAATTCCAGTTGAAATTTTTTCAAAGTCCCTTAAAAATTTTCCAATTTTTGTCCCAATTCTTCCCATTCCCATTGAAACTTTTCAAATCCCTCTCCAAATTGTTGAAATTCTGTTGAAGCTTTTAAAATTCTCTCTAGAAGTTTCAAAATCCATGTCCACATGTTTACAATTTCACGTCAAAAAATTGCTAAAATTCCAGTTGAAATTTTTTCAAAGTCCCTTAAAAATTTTCCAATTTTTGTCCCAATTCTTCCCATTCCCATTGAAACTTTTCAAATCCCTCTCAAAATTGTTGAAATTCTCTTGAAGCTTTTAAAATTCTCTCTAGAATTTTCAAAATCCATGTCCACGTTTACAATTTCACGTCAAAAAATTGCTAAAATTCCAGTTTAATTTTTTTCAAAGTCCCTTAAAAATTTTCCAATTTTTGTCCCAATTCTTCCCATTCCCATTGAAACTTTTCAAATCCCTCTCCAAATTGTTGAAATTCTGTTGAAGCTTTTAAAATTCTCTCTAGAATTTTCAAAATCCATGTCCACATGTTTACAATTTCACGTCTAAAAATTGCTAAAATTCCAGTTGAAATTTTTTCAAAGTCCCTTAAAAATTTTCCAATTTTTGTCCCAATTCTTCCCATTCCCATTGAAACTTTTCAAATCCCTCTCCAAATTGTTGAAATTCTGTTGAACCTTTTAAAATTCTCTAGAATTTTCAAAATCCATGTCCACATGTTTACAATTTCACGTCAAAAGATTGCTAAAATTCCAGTTGAAATTTTTTCAAAGTCCCTTAAAAATTTTCCAATTTTTGTCCCAATTCTTCCCATTCCCATTGAAACTTTTCAAATCCCTCTCCAAATTGTTGAAATTCTGTTGAAGCTTTTAAAATTCTCTCTAGAATTTTCAAAATCCATGTCCACATGTTTACGATTTCACGTCAAAAAATTGCTAAAATTCCAGTTGAAATTTTTTCAAAGTCCCTTAAAAATTTTCCAATTTTTGTCCCAATTCTTCCCATTCCCATTGAAACTTTTCAAATCCCTCTCCAAATTGTTGAAATTCTGTTGAAGCTTTTAAAATTCTCTCTAGAATTTTCAAAATCCACTTCAACATGTTTACAATTTCACGTCCAAATTGCTAAAATTCCAGTTGAAATTTTTTCAAAGTCCCTTAAAATTTTTCCAATTTTTGTCCCAATTCTTCCCATTCCCATTGAAACTTTTCAAATCCCTCTCAAAATTGTTGAAATTCTCTTGAAGCTTTTAAAATTCTCTCTAGAATTTTCAAAATCCATGTCCACATGTTTACAATTTCACGTCAAAAAATTTCTAAAATTCCAGTTGAAATTTTTTCAAAGTCCCTTAAAAATTTTCCAATTTTTGTCCCAATTCTTCCCATTCCCATTGAAACTTTTCAAATCCCTCTCAATATTGTTGAAATTCTCTTGAAGCTTTTAAAATTCTCTCTAGAATTTTCAAAATCCATGTCCACATGTTTACAATTTCACGTCAAAAAATTGCTAAAATTCCAGTTGAAATTTTTTCAAAGTCCCTTAAAAATTTTCCAATTTTTGTCCCAATTCTTCCCATTCCCATTGAAACTTTTCAAATCCCTCTCCAAATTGTTGAAATTCTGTTGAAGCTTTTAAAATTCTCTCTAGAAGTTTCAAAATCCATGTCCACATGTTTACGATTTCACGTCAAAAAATTGCTAAAATTCCAGTTGAAATTTTTTCAAAGTCCCTTAAAAATTTTCCAATTTTTGTCCCAATTCTTCCCATTCCCATTGAAACTTTTCAAATCCCTCTCCAAATTGTTGAAATTCTGTTGAAGCTTTTAAAATTCTCTCTAGAAGTTTCAAAATCCATGTCCACATGTTTACAATTTCACGTCCAAATTGCTAAAATTCCAGTTGAAATTTTTTCAAAGTCCCTTAAAATTTTTCCAATTTTTGTCCCAATTCTTCCCATTCCCATTGAAACTTTTCAAATCCCTCTCAAAATTGTTGAAATTCTCTTGAAGCTTTTAAAATTCTCTCTAGAATTTTCAAAATCCATGTCCACATGTTTACAATTTCACGTCAAAAAATTGCTAAAATTCCAGTTGAAATTTTTTCAAAGTCCCTTAAAAATTTTCCCATTTTTGTCCCAATTCTTCCCATTCCCATTGAAACTTTTCAAATCCCTCTCAAAATTGTTGAAATTCTGTTGAAGCTTTTAAAATTCTCTCTAGAATTTTCAAAATCCATGTCCACATGTTTACAATTTCACGTCAAAAAATTGCTAAAATTCCAGTTGAAATTTTTTCAAAGTCCCTTAAAAATTTTCCAATTTTTGTCCCAATTCTTCCCATTCCCATTGAAACTTTTCAAATCCCTCTCCAAATTGTTGAAATTCTGTTGAAGCTTTTAAAATTCTCTCTAGAAGTTTCAAAATCCATGTCCACATGTTTACAATTTCACGTCAAAAAATTGCTAAAATTCCAGTTGAAATTTTTTCAAAGTCCCTTAAAAATTTTCCAATTTTTGTCCCAATTCTTCCCATTCCCATTGAAACTTTTCAAATCCCTCTCAAAATTGTTGAAATTCTCTTGAAGCTTTTAAAATTCTCTCTAGAATTTTCAAAATCCATGTCCACGTTTACAATTTCACGTCAAAAAATTGCTAAAATTCCAGTTTAATTTTTTTCAAAGTCCCTTAAAAATTTTCCAATTTTTGTCCCAATTCTTCCCATTCCCATTGAAACTTTTCAAATCCCTCTCCAAATTGTTGAAATTCTGTTGAAGCTTTTAAAATTCTCTCTAGAATTTTCAAAATCCATGTCCACATGTTTACAATTTCACGTCAAAAAATTGCTAAAATTCCAGTTGAAATTTTTTCAAAGTCCCTTAAAAATTTTCCAATTTTTGTCCCAATTCTTCCCATTCCCATTGAAACTTTTCAAATCCCTCTCAAAATTGTTGAAATTCTCTTGAAGCTTTTAAAATTCTCTCTAGAATTTTCAAAATCCATGTCCACATGTTTACAATTTCACGTCAAAAAATTGCTAAAATTCCAGTTGAAATTTTTTCAAAGTCCCTTAAAATTTTCCAATTTTTGTCCCAATTCTTCCCATTCCCATTGAAACTTTTCAAATCCCGCTCAAAATTGTTGAAATTCTCTTGAAGCTTTTAAAATTCTCTCTAGAATTTTCAAAATCCATGTCCACATGTTTACAATTTCACGTCAAAAAATTGCTAAAATTCCAGTTGAAATTTTTTCAAAGTCCCTTAAAAATTTTCCAATTTTTGTCCCAATTCTTCCCATTCCCATTGAAACTTTTCAAATCCCTCTCAAAATTGTTGAAATTCTCTTGAAGCTTTTAAAATTCTCTCTAGAATTTTCAAAATCCATGTCCACATGTTTACAATTTCACGTCAAAAAATTGCTAAAATTCCAGTTGAAATTTTTTCAAAGTCCCTTAAAAATTTTCCAATTTTTGTCCCAATTCTTCCCATTCCCATTGAAACTTTTCAAATCCCTCTCAAAATTGTTGAAATTCTCTTGAAGCTTTTAAAATTCTCTCTAGAATTTTCAAAATCCATGTCCACATGTTTACAATTTCACGTCAAAAAATGGCTAAAATACCAGTTGCAATTTTTTCAAAGTCCCTTAAAAATTTTCCAATTTTTGTCCCAATTCTTCCCATTCCCATTGAAACTTTTCAAATCCCTCTCAAAATTGTTGAAATTCTGTTGAAGCTTTTAAAATTCTCTAGAATTTTCAAAATCCATGTCCACATGTTTACAATTTCACGTCAAAAAATTGCTAAAATTCCAGTTGCAATTTTTTCAAAGTCCCTTAAAAATTTTCCAATTTTTGTCCCAATTCTTCCCATTCCCATTGAAACTTTTCAAATCCCTCTCCAAATTGTTGAAATTCTGTTGAAGCTTTTAAAATTCTCTCTAGAATTTTCAAAATCCATGTCCACATGTTTACGATTTCACGTCAAAAAATTGCTAAAATTCCAGTTGAAATTTTTTCAAAGTCCCTTAAAAATTTTCCAATTTTTGTCCCAATTCTTCCCATTCCCATTGAAACTTTTCAAATCCCTCTCCAAATTGTTGAAATTCTCTTGAAGCTTTTAAAATTCTCTCTAGAATTTTCAAAATCCATGTCGACATGTTTACGATTTCACGTCAAAAAATTGCTAAAATTCCAGTTGAAATTTTTTCAAAGTCCCTTAAAAATTTTCCAATTTTTGTCCCAATTCTTCCCATTCCCATTGAAACTTTTCAAATCCCTCTCAAAATTGTTGAAATTCTGTTGAACCTTTTAAAATTCTCTAGAATTTTCAAAATCCATGTCCACATGTTTACAATTTCACGTCAAAAAATTGCTAAAATTCCAGTTGAAATTTTTTCAAAGTCCCTTAAAAATTTTCCAATTTTTGTCCCAATTCTTCCCATTCCCATTGAAACTTTTCAAATCCCTCTCCAAATTGTTGAAATTCTGTTGAAGCTTTTAAAATTCTCTCTAGAATTTTCAAAATCCATGTCCACATGTTTACGATTTCACGTCAAAAAATTGCTAAAATTCCAGTTGAAATTTTTTCAAAGTCCCTTAAAAATTTTCCAATTTTTGTCCCAATTCTTCCCATTCCCATTGAAACTTTTCAAATCCCTCTCCAAATTGTTGAAATTCTGTTGAAGCTTTTAAAATTCTCTCTAGAATTTTCAAAATCCATGTCCACATGTTTACAATTTCACGTCCAAATTGCTAAAATTCCAGTTGAAATTTTTTCAAAGTCCCTTAAAATTTTTCCAATTTTTGTCCCAATTCTTCCCATTCCCATTGAAACTTTTCAAATCCCTCTCAAAATTGTTGAAATTCTGTTGAAGCTTTTAAAATTCTCTCTAGAATTTTCAAAATCCATGTCCACATGTTTACAATTTCACGTCAAAAAATGGCTAAAATTCCAGTTGAAATTTTTTCAAAGTCCCTTAAATATTTTCCAATTTTTGTCCCAATTCTTCCCATTCCTATTGAAACTTTTCAAATCCCTCTCAAAATTGTTGAAATTCTGTTGAAGCTTTTAAAATTCTCTAGAATTTTCAAAATCCATGTCCACATGTTTACAATTTCACGTCAAAAAATTGCTAAAATTCCAGTTGAAATTTTTTCAAAGTCCCTTAAAAATTTTCCAATTTTTGTCCCAATTCTTCCCATTCCCATTGAAACTTTTCAAATCCCTCTCCAAATTGTTGAAATTCTGTTGAAGCTTTTAAAATTCTCTCTAGAATTTTCAAAATCCATGTCCACATGTTTACGATTTCACGTCAAAAAATTGCTAAAATTCCAGTTGAAATTTTTTCAAAGTCCCTTAAAAATTTTCCAATTTTTGTCCCAATTCTTCCCATTCCCATTGAAACTTTTCAAATCCCTCTCCAAATTGTTGAAATTCTGTTGAAGCTTTTAAAATTCTCTCTAGAATTTTCAAAATCCATGTCCACGTTTACAATTTCAGGTCAAAAAATGGCTAAAATTCCAGTTGAAATTTTTTCAAAGTCCCTTAAAAATTTTCCAATTTTTGTCCCAATTCTTCCCATTCCCATTGAAACTTTTCAAATCCCTCTCCAAATTGTTGAAATTCTGTTGAAGCTTTTAAAATTCTCTCTAGAATTTTCAAAATCCATGTCCACATGTTTACAATTTCACGTCAAAAAATGGCTAAAATTCCAGTTGAAATTTTTTCAAAGTCCCTTAAATATTTTCCAATTTTTGTCCCAATTCTTCCCATTCCTATTGAAACTTTTCAAATCCCTCTCAAAATTGTTGAAATTCTGTTGAAGCTTTTAAAATTCTCTAGAATTTTCAAAATCCATGTCCACATGTTTACAATTTCACGTCAAAAAATTGCTAAAATTCCAGTTGCAATTTTTTCAAAGTCCCTTAAAAATTTTCCAATTTTTGTCCCAATTCTTCCCATTCCCATTGAAACTTTTCAAATCCCTCTCCAAATTGTTGAAATTCTGTTGAAGCTTTTAAAATTCTCTCTAGAATTTTCAAAATCCATGTCCTCATGTTTACGATTTCACGTCAAAAAATTGCTAAAATTCCAGTTGAAATTTTTTCAAAGTCCCTTAAAAATTTTCCAATTTTTGTCCCAATTCTTCCCATTCCCATTGAAACTTTTCAAATCCCTCTCAAAATTGTTGAAATTCTCTTGAAGCTTTTAAAATTCTCTCTAGAATTTTCAAAATCCATGTCCACATGTTTACAATTTCACGTCAAAAAATTGCTAAAATTCCAGTTGAAATTTTTTCAAAGTCCCTTAAAAATTTTCCAATTTTTGTCCCAATTCTTCCCATTCCCATTGAAACTTTTCAAATCCCTCTCAAAATTGTTGAAATTCTCTTGAAGCTTTTAAAATTCTCTAGAATTTTCAAAATCCATGTCCACATGTTTACAATTTCACGTCAAAAAATTGCTAAAATTCCAGTTGAAATTTTTTCAAAGTCCCTTAAAAATTTTCCAATTTTTGTCCCAATTCTTCCCATTCCCATTGAAACTTTTCAAATCCCTCTCAAAATTGTTGAAATTCTGTTGAAGCTTTTAAAATTCTCTCTAGAATTTTCAAAATCCATGTCCACATGTTTACAATTTCACGTCAAAAAATTGCTAAAATTCCAGTTGAAATTTTTTCAAAGTCCCTTAAAAATTTTCCAATTTTTGTCCCAATTCTTCCCATTCCCATTGAAACTTTTCAAATCCCTCTCCAAATTGTTGAAATTCTCTTGAAGCTTTTAAAATTCTCTCTAGAATTTTCAAAATCCACTTCAACATGTTTACAATTTCACGTCAGAAAATTGCTAAAATTCCAGTTGAAATTTTTTCAAAGTCCCTTAAAAATTTTCCAATTTTTGTCCCAATTCTTCCCATTCCCATTGAAACTTTTCAAATCCCTCTCCAAATTGTTGAAATTCTGTTGAAGCTTTTAAAATTCTCTCTAGAAGTTTCAAAATCCATGTCCACATGTTTACAATTTCACGTCAAAAAATTGCTAAAATTCCAGTTGAAATTTTTTCAAAGTCCCTTAAAAATTTTCCAATTTTTGTCCCAATTCTTCCCATTCCCATTGAAACTTTTCAAATCCCTCTCAAAATTGTTGAAATTCTCTTGAAGCTTTTAAAATTCTCTCTAGAATTTTCAAAATCCATGTCCACGTTTACAATTTCACGTCAAAAAATTGCTAAAATTCCAGTAAAATTTTTTTCAAAGTCCCTTAAAAATTTTCCAATTTTTGTCCCAATTCTTCCCATTCCTATTGAAACTTTTCAAATCCCTCTCCAAATTGTTGAAATTCTGTTGAAGCTTTTAAAATTCTCTAGAATTTTCAAAATCCATGTCCACATGTTTACAATTTCACGTCAAAAAATTGCTAAAATTCCAGTTGCAATTTTTTCAAAGTCCCTTAAAAATTTTCCAATTTTTGTCCCAATTCTTCCCATTCCCATTGAAACTTTTCAAATCCCTCTCCAAATTGTTGAAATTCTGTTGAAGCTTTTAAAATTCTCTCTAGAATTTTCAAAATCCATGTCCTCATGTTTACGATTTCACGTCAAAAAATTGCTAAAATTCCAGTTGAAATTTTTTCAAAGTCCCTTAAAAATTTTCCAATTTTTGTCCCAATTCTTCCCATTCCCATTGAAACTTTTCAAATCCCTCTCCAAATTGCTGAAATTCTCTTGAAGCTTTTAAAATTCTCTCTAGAATTTTCAAAATCCATGTCCACATGTTTACAATTTCACGTCAAAAAATTGCTAAAATTCCAGTTGAAATTTTTTCAAAGTCCCTTAAAAATTTTCCAATTTTTGTCCCAATTCTTCCCATTCCCATTGAAACTTTTCAGATCCCTCTCAAAATTGTTGAAATTCTGTTGAAGCTTTTAAAATTCTCTCTAGAATTTTCAAAATCCATGTCCACATGTTTACAATTTCACGTCAAAAAATTGCTAAAATTCCAGTTGAAATTTTTTCAAAGTCCCTTAAAAATTTTCCAATTTTTGTCCCAATTCTTCCCATTCCCATTGAAACTTTTCAAATCCCTCTCAAAATTGTTGTAATTCTCTTGAAGCTTTTAAAATTCTCTCTAGAATTTTCAAAATCCATGTCCACATGTTTACAATTTCACGTCAAAAAATTGCTAAAATTCCAGTTGAAATTTTTTCAAAGTCCCTTAAAATTTTCCAATTTTTGTCCCAATTCTTCCCATTCCCATTGAAACTTTTCAAATCCCGCTCAAAATTGTTGAAATTCTCTTGAAGCTTTTAAAATTCTCTCTAGAATTTTCAAAATCCATGTCCACATGTTTACAATTTCACGTCAAAAAATTGCTAAAATTCCAGTTGAAATTTTTTCAAAGTCCCTTAAAAATTTTCCAATTTTTGTCCCAATTCTTCCCATTCCCATTGAAACTTTTCAAATCCCTCTCAAAATTGTTGAAATTCTCTTGAAGCTTTTAAAATTCTCTCTAGAATTTTCAAAATCCATGTCCACATGTTTACAATTTCACGTCAAAAAATTGCTAAAATTCCAGTTGAAATTTTTTCAAAGTCCCTTAAAAATTTTCCAATTTTTGTCCCAATTCTTCCCATTCCCATTGAAACTTTTCAAATCCCTCTCCAAATTGTTGAAATTCTCTTGAAGCTTTTAAAATTCTCTCTAGAATTTTCAAAATCCACTTCAACATGTTTACAATTTCACGTCAGAAAATTGCTAAAATTCCAGTTGAAATTTTTTCAAAGTCCCTTAAAAATTTTCCAATTTTTGTCCCAATTCTTCCCATTCCCATTGAAACTTTTCAAATCCCTCTCCAAATTGTTGAAATTCTGTTGAAGCTTTTAAAATTCTCTCTAGAAGTTTCAAAATCCATGTCCACATGTTTACAATTTCACGTCAAAAAATTGCTAAAATTCCAGTTGAAATTTTTTCAAAGTCCCTTAAAAATTTTCCAATTTTTGTCCCAATTCTTCCCATTCCCATTGAAACTTTTCAAATCCCTCTCAAAATTGTTGAAATTCTCTTGAAGCTTTTAAAATTCTCTCTAGAATTTTCAAAATCCATGTCCACGTTTACAATTTCACGTCAAAAAATTGCTAAAATTCCAGTAAAATTTTTTTCAAAGTCCCTTAAAAATTTTCCAATTTTTGTCCCAATTCTTCCCATTCCTATTGAAACTTTTCAAATCCCTCTCCAAATTGTTGAAATTCTGTTGAAGCTTTTAAAATTCTCTAGAATTTTCAAAATCCATGTCCACATGTTTACAATTTCACGTCAAAAAATTGCTAAAATTCCAGTTGCAATTTTTTCAAAGTCCCTTAAAAATTTTCCAATTTTTGTCCCAATTCTTCCCATTCCCATTGAAACTTTTCAAATCCCTCTCCAAATTGTTGAAATTCTGTTGAAGCTTTTAAAATTCTCTCTAGAATTTTCAAAATCCATGTCCTCATGTTTACGATTTCACGTCAAAAAATTGCTAAAATTCCAGTTGAAATTTTTTCAAAGTCCCTTAAAAATTTTCCAATTTTTGTCCCAATTCTTCCCATTCCCATTGAAACTTTTCAAATCCCTCTCCAAATTGCTGAAATTCTCTTGAAGCTTTTAAAATTCTCTCTAGAATTTTCAAAATCCATGTCCACATGTTTACAATTTCACGTCAAAAAATTGCTAAAATTCCAGTTGAAATTTTTTCAAAGTCCCTTAAAAATTTTCCAATTTTTGTCCCAATTCTTCCCATTCCCATTGAAACTTTTCAGATCCCTCTCAAAATTGTTGAAATTCTGTTGAAGCTTTTAAAATTCTCTCTAGAATTTTCAAAATCCATGTCCACATGTTTACAATTTCACGTCAAAAAATTGCTAAAATTCCAGTTGAAATTTTTTCAAAGTCCCTTAAAAATTTTCCAATTTTTGTCCCAATTCTTCCCATTCCCATTGAAACTTTTCAAATCCCTCTCAAAATTGTTGTAATTCTCTTGAAGCTTTTAAAATTCTCTCTAGAATTTTCAAAATCCATGTCCACATGTTTACAATTTCACGTCAAAAAATTGCTAAAATTCCAGTTGAAATTTTTTCAAAGTCCCTTAAAATTTTCCAATTTTTGTCCCAATTCTTCCCATTCCCATTGAAACTTTTCAAATCCCGCTCAAAATTGTTGAAATTCTCTTGAAGCTTTTAAAATTCTCTCTAGAATTTTCAAAATCCATGTCCACATGTTTACAATTTCACGTCAAAAAATTGCTAAAATTCCAGTTGAAATTTTTTCAAAGTCCCTTAAAAATTTTCCAATTTTTGTCCCAATTCTTCCCATTCCCATTGAAACTTTTCAAATCCCTCTCAAAATTGTTGAAATTCTCTTGAAGCTTTTAAAATTCTCTCTAGAATTTTCAAAATCCATGTCCACATGTTTACAATTTCACGTCAAAAAATTGCTAAAATTCCAGTTGAAATTTTTTCAAAGTCCCTTAAAAATTTTCCAATTTTTGTCCCAATTCTTCCCATTCCCATTGAAACTTTTCAAATCCCTCTCAAAATTGTTGAAATTCTGTTGAAGCTTTTAAAATTCTCTCTAGAATTTTCAAAATCCATGTCCACATGTTTACAATTTCACGTCAAAAAATTGCTAAAATTCCAGTTGAAATTTTTTCAAAGTCCCTTAAAAATTTTCCAATTTTTGTCCCAATTCTTCCCATTCCCATTGAAACTTTTCAAATCCCTCTCCAAATTGTTGAAATTCTCTTGAAGCTTTTAAAATTCTCTCTAGAATTTTCAAAATCCACTTCAACATGTTTACAATTTCACGTCAGAAAATTGCTAAAATTCCAGTTGAAATTTTTTCAAAGTCCCTGAAAAATTTTCCAATTTTTGTCCCAATTCTTCCCATTCCCATTGAAACTTTTCAAATCCCTCTCCAAATTGTTGAAATTCTGTTGAAGCTTTTAAAATTCTCTCTAGAAGTTTCAAAATCCATGTCCACATGTTTACAATTTCACGTCAAAAAATTGCTAAAATTCCAGTTGAAATTTTTTCAAAGTCCCTTAAAAATTTTCCAATTTTTGTCCCAATTCTTCCCATTCCCATTGAAACTTTTCAAATCCCTCTCAAAATTGTTGAAATTCTCTTGAAGCTTTTAAAATTCTCTCTAGAATTTTCAAAATCCATGTCCACGTTTACAATTTCACGTCAAAAAATTGCTAAAATTCCAGTAAAATTTTTTTCAAAGTCCCTTAAAAATTTTCCAATTTTTGTCCCAATTCTTCCCATTCCTATTGAAACTTTTCAAATCCCTCTCCAAATTGTTGAAATTCTGTTGAAGCTTTTAAAATTCTCTAGAATTTTCAAAATCCATGTCCACATGTTTACAATTTCACGTCAAAAAATTGCTAAAATTCCAGTTGCAATTTTTTCAAAGTCCCTTAAAAATTTTCCAATTTTTGTCCCAATTCTTCCCATTCCCATTGAAACTTTTCAAATCCCTCTCCAAATTGTTGAAATTCTGTTGAAGCTTTTAAAATTCTCTCTAGAATTTTCAAAATCCATGTCCTCATGTTTACGATTTCACGTCAAAAAATTGCTAAAATTCCAGTTGAAATTTTTTCAAAGTCCCTTAAAAATTTTCCAATTTTTGTCCCAATTCTTCCCATTCCCATTGAAACTTTTCAAATCCCTCTCAAAATTGTTGAAATTCTCTTGAAGCTTTTAAAATTCTCTCTAGAATTTTCAAAATCCATGTCCACATGTTTACAATTTCACGTCAAAAAATTGCTAAAATTCCAGTTGAAATTTTTTCAAAGTCCCTTAAAAATTTTCCAATTTTTGTCCCAATTCTTCCCATTCCCATTGAAACTTTTCAGATCCCTCTCAAAATTGTTGAAATTCTGTTGAAGCTTTTAAAATTCTCTCTAGAATTTTCAAAATCCATGTCCACATGTTTACAATTTCACGTCAAAAAATTGCTAAAATTCCAGTTGAAATTTTTTCAAAGTCCCTTAAAAATTTTCCAATTTTTGTCCCAATTCTTCCCATTCCCATTGAAACTTTTCAAATCCCTCTCAAAATTGTTGAAATTCTCTTGAAGCTTTTAAAATTCTCTCTAGAATTTTCAAAATCCATGTCCACATGTTTACAATTTCACGTCAAAAAATTGCTAAAATTCCAGTTGAAATTTTTTCAAAGTCCCTTAAAAATTTTCCAATTTTTGTCCCAATTCTTCCCATTCCCATTGAAACTTTTCAAATCCCGCTCAAAATTGTTGAAATTCTCTTGAAGCTTTTAAAATTCTCTCTAGAATTTTCAAAATCCATGTCCACATGTTTACAATTTCACGTCAAAAAATTGCTAAAATTCCAGTTGAAATTTTTTCAAAGTCCCTTAAAAATTTTCCAATTTTTGTCCCAATTCTTCCCATTCCCATTGAAACTTTTCAAATCCCTCTCAAAATTGTTGAAATTCTCTTGAAGCTTTTAAAATTCTCTCTAGAATTTTCAAAATCCATGTCCACATGTTTACAATTTCACGTCAAAAAATTGCTAAAATTCCAGTTGAAATTTTTTCAAAGTCCCTTAAAAATTTTCCAATTTTTGTCCCAATTCTTCCCATTCCCATTGAAACTTTTCAAATCCCTCTCAAAATTGTTGAAATTCTCTTGAAGCTTTTAAAATTCTCTCTAGAATTTTCAAAATCCATGTCCACATGTTTACAATTTCACGTCAAAAAATGGCTAAAATACCAGTTGCAATTTTTTCAAAGTCCCTTAAAAATTTTCCAATTTTTGTCCCAATTCTTCCCATTCCCATTGAAACTTTTCAAATCCCTCTCCAAATTGTTGAAATTCTGTTGAAGCTTTTAAAATTCTCTAGAATTTTCAAAATCCATGTCCACATGTTTACAATTTCACGTCAAAAAATTGCTAAAATTCCAGTTGCAATTTTTTCAAAGTCCCTTAAAAATTTTCCAATTTTTGTCCCAATTCTTCCCATTCCCATTGAAACTTTTCAAATCCCTCTCCAAATTGTTGAAATTCTGTTGAAGCTTTTAAAATTCTCTCTAGAAGTTTCAAAATCCATGTCCACATGTTTACGATTTCACGTCAAAAAATTGCTAAAATTCCAGTTGAAATTTTTTCAAAGTCCCTTAAAAATTTTCCAATTTTTGTCCCAATTCTTCCCATTCCCATTGAAACTTTTCAAATCCCTCTCCAAATTGTTGAAATTCTGTTGAAGCTTTTAAAATTCTCTCTAGAATTTTCAAAATCCATGTCGACATGTTTACGATTTCACGTCAAAAAATTGCTAAAATTCCAGTTGAAATTTTTTCAAAGTCCCTTAAAAATTTTCCAATTTTTGTCCCAATTCTTCCCATTCCCATTGAAACTTTTCAAATCCCTCTCCAAATTGTTGAAATTCTGTTGAAGCTTTTAAAATTCTCTAGAATTTTCAAAATCCATGTCCACATGTTTACAATTTCACGTCAAAAAATTGCTAAAATTCCAGTTGCAATTTTTTCAAAGTCCCTTAAAAATTTTCCAATTTTTGTCCCAATTCTTCCCATTCCCATTGAAACTTTTCAAATCCCTCTCCAAATTGTTGAAATTCTGTTGAAGCTTTTAAAATTCTCTCTAGAAGTTTCAAAATCCATGTCCACATGTTTACGATTTCACGTCAAAAAATTGCTAAAATTCCAGTTGAAATTTTTTCAAAGTCCCTTAAAAATTTTCCAATTTTTGTCCCAATTCTTCCCATTCCCATTGAAACTTTTCAAATCCCTCTCAAAATTGTTGAAATTCTCTTGAAGCTTTTAAAATTCTCTCTAGAATTTTCAAAATCCATGTCCACATGTTTACAATTTCACGTCAAAAAATTGCTAAAATTCCAGTTGAAATTTTTTCAAAGTCCCTTAAAAATTTTCCAATTTTTGTCCCAATTCTTCCCATTCCCATTGAAACTTTTCAAATCCCTCTCCAAATTGTTGAAATTCTCTTGAAGCTTTTAAAATTCTCTCTAGAATTTTCAAAATCCATGTCCACATGTTTACGATTTCACGTCAAAAAATTGCTAAAATTCCAGTTGAAATTTTTTCAAAGTCCCTTAAAAATTTTCCAATTTTTGTCCCAATTCTTCCCATTCCCATTGAAACTTTTCAAATCCCTCTCCAAATTGTTGAAATTCTCTTGAAGCTTTTAAAATTCTCTCTAGAAGTTTCAAAATCCATGTCCACATGTTTACAATTTCACGTCCAAATTGCTAAAATTCCAGTTGAAATTTTTTCAAAGTCCCTTAAAATTTTTCCAATTTTTGTCCCAATTCTTCCCATTCCCATTGAAACTTTTCAAATCCCTCTCAAAATTGTTGAAATTCTGTTGAAGCTTTTAAAATTCTCTCTAGAATTTTCAAAATCCACTTCAACATGTTTACAATTTCACGTCAAAAAATTGCTAAAATTCCAGTTGAAATTTTTTCAAAGTCCCTTAAAAATTTTCCAATTTTTGTCCCAATTCTTCCCATTCCCATTGAAACTTTTCAAATCCCTCTCAAAATTGTTGAAATTCTCTTGAAGCTTTTAAAATTCTCTCTAGAATTTTCAAAATCCATGTCCACATGTTTACAATTTCACGTCAGAAAATGGCTAAAATTCCAGTTGAAATTTTTTCAAAGTCCCTTAAAAATTTTCCAATTTTTGTCCCAATTCTTCCCATTCCCATTGAAACTTTTCAAATCCCTCTCAAAATTGTTGAAATTCTCTTGAAGCTTTTAAAATTCTCTCTAGAATTTTCAAAATCCATGTCCACATGTTTACAATTTCACGTCAAAAAATTGCTAAAATTCCAGTTGCAATTTTTTCAAAGTCCCTTAAAAATTTTCCAATTTTTGTCCCAATTCTTCCCATTCCCATTGAAACTTTTCAAATCCCTCTCAAAATTGTTGAAAGTCTCTTGAAGCTTTTAAAATTCTCTCTAGAATTTTCAAAATCCATGTCCACATGTTTACAATTTCACGTCAAAAAATTGCTAAAATTCCAGTTGAAATTTTTTCAAAGTCCCTTAAAAATTTTCCAATTTTTGTCCCAATTCTTCCCATTCCCATTGAAACTTTTCAAATCCCTCTCCAAATTGTTGAAATTCTCTTGAAGCTTTTAAAATTCTCTCTAGAAGTTTCAAAATCCATGTCCACATGTTTACAATTTCACGTCCAAATTGCTAAAATTCCAGTTGAAATTTTTTCAAAGTCCCTTAAAATTTTTCCAATTTTTGTCCCAATTCTTCCCATTCCCATTGAAACTTTTCAAATCCCTCTCCAAATTGTTGAAATTCTCTTGAAGCTTTTAAAATTCTCTCTAGAATTTTCAAAATCCATGTCCACGTTTACAATTTCACGTCAAAAAATTGCTAAAATTCCAGTTTAATTTTTTTCAAAGTCCCTTAAAAATTTTCCAATTTTTGTCCCAATTCTTCCCATTCCCATTGAAACTTTTCAAATCCCTCTCCAAATTGTTGAAATTCTGTTGAAGCTTTTAAAATTCTCTCTAGAATTTTCAAAATCCATGTCGACATGTTTACAATTTCACGTCAAAAAATTGCTAAAATTCCAGTTGAAATTTTTTCAAAGTCCCTTAAATATTTTCCAATTTTTGTCCCAATTCTTCCCATTCCTATTGAAACTTTTCAAATCCCTCTCAAAATTGTTGAAATTCTGTTGAAGCTTTTAAAATTCTCTAGAATTTTCAAAATCCATGTCCACATGTTTACAATTTCACGTCAAAAAATTGCTAAAATTCCAGTTGCAATTTTTTCAAAGTCCCTTAAAAATTTTCCAATTTTTGTCCCAATTCTTCCCATTCCCATTGAAACTTTTCAAATCCCTCTCCAAATTGTTGAAATTCTGTTGAAGCTTTTAAAATTCTCTCTAGAAGTTTCAAAATCCATGTCCACATGTTTACGATTTCACGTCAAAAAATTGCTAAAATTCCAGTTGAAATTTTTTCAAAGTCCCTTAAAAATTTTCCAATTTTTGTCCCAATTCTTCCCATTCCCATTGAAACTTTTCAAATCCCTCTCCAAATTGTTGAAATTCTCTTGAAGCTTTTAAAATTCTCTCTAGAATTTTCAAAATCCATGTCCACATGTTTACAATTTCACGTCAAAAAATGGCTAAAATTCCAGTTGAAATTTTTTCAAAGTCCCTTAAAAATTTTCCAATTTTTGTCCCAATTCTTCCCATTCCCATTGAAACTTTTCAAATCCCTCTCAAAATTGTTGAAATTCTCTTGAAGCTTTTAAAATTCTCTCTAGAATTTTCAAAATCCATGTCCACATGTTTACAAATTCACGTCAAAAAATTGCTAAAATTCCAGTTGCAATTTTTTCAAAGTCCCTTAAAAATTTTCCAATTTTTGTCCCAATTCTTCCCATTCCCATTGAAACTTTTCAAATCCCTCTCAAAATTGTTGAAAGTCTCTTGAAGCTTTTAAAATTCTCTCTAGAATTTTCAAAATCCATGTCCACATGTTTACAATTTCACGTCAAAAAATTGCTAAAATTCCAGTTGAAATTTTTTCAAAGTCCCTTAAAAATTTTCCAATTTTTGTCCCAATTCTTCCCATTCCCATTGAAACTTTTCAAATCCCTCTCCAAATTGTTGAAATTCTCTTGAAGCTTTTAAAATTCTCTCTAGAATTTTCAAAATCCATGTCCACATGTTTACGATTTCACGTCAAAAAATTGCTAAAATTCCAGTTGCAATTTTTTCAAAGTCCCTTAAAAATTTTCCAATTTTTGTCCCAATTCTTCCCATTCCCATTGAAACTTTTCAAATCCCTCTCCAAATTGTTGAAATTCTGTTGAAGCTTTTAAAATTCTCTCTAGAAGTTTCAAAATCCATGTCCACATGTTTACAATTTCACGTCCAAATTGCTAAAATTCCAGTTGAAATTTTTTCAAAGTCCCTTAAAAATTTTCCAATTTTTGTCCCAATTCTTCCCATTCCCATTGAAACTTTTCAAATCCCTCTCCAAATTGTTGAAATTCTCTTGAAGCTTTTAAAATTCTCTCTAGAAGTTTCAAAATCCATGTCCACATGTTTACAATTTCACGTCCAAATTGCTAAAATTCCAGTTGAAATTTTTTCAAAGTCCCTTAAAATTTTTCCAATTTTTGTCCCAATTCTTCCCATTCCCATTGAAACTTTTCAAATCCCTCTCCAAATTGTTGAAATTCTCTTGAAGCTTTTAAAATTCTCTCTAGAATTTTCAAAATCCATGTCCACGTTTACAATTTCACGTCAAAAAATTGCTAAAATTCCAGTTTAATTTTTTTCAAAGTCCCTTAAAAATTTTCCAATTTTTGTCCCAATTCTTCCCATTCCCATTGAAACTTTTCAAATCCTTGAAACTTTTCAAATCCCTCTCCAAATTGTTGAAATTCTGTTGAAGCTTTTAAAATTCTCTCTAGAATTTTCAAAATCCATGTCGACATGTTTACAATTTCACGTCAAAAAATTGCTAAAATTCCAGTTGAAATTTTTTCAAAGTCCCTTAAATATTTTCCAATTTTTGTCCCAATTCTTCCCATTCCTATTGAAACTTTTCAAATCCCTCTCAAAATTGTTGAAATTCTGTTGAAGCTTTTTAAAATTCTCTAGAATTTTCAAAATCCATGTCCACATGTTTACAATTTCACGTCAAAAAATTGCTAAAATTCCAGTTGCAATTTTTTCAAAGTCCCTTAAAATTTTCCAATTTTTGTCCCAATTCTTCCCATTCCCATTGAAACTTTTCAAATCCCTCTCCAAATTGTTGAAATTCTGTTGAAGCTTTTAAAATTCTCTCTAGAAGTTTCAAAATCCATGTCCACATGTTTACAATTTCACGTCAAAAAATTGCTAAAATTCCAGTTGAAATTTTTTTCAAAGTCCCTTAAAAATTTTCCAATTTTTGTCCCAATTCTTCCCATTCCCATTGAAACTTTTCAAATCCCTCTCCAAATTGTTGAAATTCTCTTGAAGCTTTTAAATTCTCTCTAGAATTTTCAAAATCCATGTCCACATGTTTACAATTTCACGTCAAAAAATTGCTAAAATTCCAGTTGAAATTTTTCAAAGTCCCTTAAAAATTTTCCAATTTTTGTCCCAATTCTTCCCATTCCCATTGAAACTTTTCAAATCCCTCTCAAATTGTTGAAATTCTGTTGAAGCTTTTAAAATTCTCTCTAGAATTTTCAAAATCCACTTCAACATGTTTACAATTTCACGTCAAAAAATTGCTAAAATTCCAGTTGAAATTTTTTCAAAGTCCCTTAAAAATTTTCCAATTTTTGTCCCAATTCTTCCCATTCCCATTGAAACTTTTCAAATCCCTCTCAAAAATTGTTGAAATTCTCTTGAAGCTTTTAAAATTCTCTCTAGAATTTTCAAAATCCATGTCCACATGTTTACAATTTCACGTCAAAAAATTGCTAAAATTCCAGTTGAAATTTTTTCAAAGTCCCTTAAAAATTTTCCAAATTTTTGTCCCAATTCTTCCCATTCCCATTGAAACTTTTCAAATCCCTCTCAAAATTGTTGAAATTCTCTTGAAGCTTTTAAAATTCTCTCTAGAATTTTCAAAATCCATGTCCACATGTTTACAAATTCACGTCAAAAAATTGCTAAAATTCCAGTTGCATTTTTTCAAAGTCCCTTAAAAATTTTCCAATTTTTGTCCCAATTCTTCCCATTCCCATTGAAACTTTTCAAATCCCTCTCAAAATTGTTGAAAGTCTCTTGAAGCTTTTAAAATTCTCTCTAGAATTTTCAAATCCATGTCCACATGTTTACAATTTCACGTCAAAAAATTGCTAAAATTCCAGTTGAAATTTTTTCAAAGTCCCTTAAAAATTTTCCAATTTTTGTCCCAATTCTTCCCATTCCCATTGAAACTTTTCAAATCCCTCTCCAAATTGTTGAAATTCTCTTGAAGCTTTTAAAATTCTCTCTAGAATTTTCAAAATCCATGTCCACATGTTTACGATTTCACGTCAAAAAATTGCTAAAATTCCAGTTGCAATTTTTTCAAAGTCCCTTAAAAATTTTCCAATTTTTGTCCCAATTCTTCCCATTCCCATTGAAACTTTTCAAATCCCTCTCCAAATTGTTGAAATTCTGTTGAAGCTTTTAAAATTCTCTCTAGAAGTTTCAAAATCCATGTCCACATGTTTACAATTTCACGTCCAAATTGCTAAAATTCCAGTTGAAATTTTTTCAAAGTCCCTTAAAAATTTTCCAATTTTTGTCCCAATTCTTCCCATTCCCATTGAAACTTTTCAAATCCCTCTCCAAATTGTTGAAATTCTCTTGAAGCTTTTTAAAATTCTCTCTAGAAGTTTCAAAATCCATGTCCACATGTTTACAATTTCACGTCCAAATTGCTAAAATTCCAGTTGAAATTTTTTCAAAGTCCCTTAAAATTTTTCCAATTTTTGTCCCAATTCTTCCCATTCCCATTGAAACTTTTCAAATCCTCTCCAAATTGTTGAAATTCTCTTGAAGCTTTTAAAATTCTCTCTAGAATTTTCAAAATCCATGTCCACGTTTACAATTTCACGTCAAAAAATTGCTAAAATTCCAGTTTAATTTTTTTCAAAGTCCCTTAAAAATTTTCCAATTTTTGTCCCAATTCTTCCCATTCCCATTGAAACTTTTCAAATCCCTCTCCAAATTGTTGAAATTCTGTTGAAGCTTTTAAAATTCTCTCTAGAATTTTCAAAATCCATGTCGACATGTTTACAATTTCACGTCAAAAAATTGCTAAAATTCCAGTTGAAATTTTTTCAAAGTCCCTTAAATATTTTCCAATTTTGTCCCAATTCTTCCCATTCCTATTGAAACTTTTCAAATCCCTCTCAAAATTGTTGAAATTCTGTTGAAGCTTTTAAAATTCTCTAGAATTTTCAAAATCCATGTCCACATGTTTACAATTTCACGTCAAAAAATTGCTAAAATTCCAGTTGCAATTTTTTCAAAGTCCCTTAAAAATTTTCCAATTTTTGTCCCAATTCTTCCCATTCCCATTGAAACTTTTCAAATCCCTCTCCAAATTGTTGAAATTCTGTTGAAGCTTTTAAATTCTCTCTAGAAGTTTCAAAATCCATGTCCACATGTTTACGATTTCACGTCAAAAATTGCTAAATTCCAGTTGAAATTTTTTCAAAGTCCCTTAAAAATTTTCCAATTTTGTCCCAATTCTTCCCATTCCCATTGAAACTTTTCAAATCCCTCTCCAAATTGTTGAAATTCTCTTGAAGCTTTTAAAATTCTCTCTAGAATTTTCAAAATCCATGTCCACATGTTTACAATTTCACGTCAAAAATTGCTAAAATTCCAGTTGAAATTTTTCAAAGTCCCTTAAAAATTTTCCAATTTTTGTCCCAATTCTTCCCATTCCCATTGAAACTTTTCAAATCCCTCTCAAAATTGTTGAAATTCTGTTGAAGCTTTTAAAATTCTCTCTAGAATTTTCAAAATCCACTTCAACATGTTTACAATTTCACGTCAAAAATTGCTAAAATTCCAGTTGAAATTTTTTCAAAGTCCCTTAAAAATTTTCCAATTTTTGTCCCAATTCTTCCCATTCCCATTGAAACTTTTCAAATCCCTCTCAAAATTGTTGAAATTCTCTTGAAGCTTTTAAAATTCTCTCTAGAATTTTCAAAATCCATGTCCACATGTTTACAATTTCACGTCAAAAAATGGCTAAAATTCCAGTTGAAATTTTTTCAAAGTCCCTTAAAAATTTTCCAATTTTTGTCCCAATTCTTCCCATTCCCATTGAAACTTTTCAAATCCCTCTCAAAATTGTTGAATTCTCTTGAAGCTTTTAAAATTCTCTCTAGAATTTTCAAAATCCATGTCCACATGTTTACAATTTCACGTCAAAAAATTGCTAAAATTCCAGTTGAAATTTTTTCAAAGTCCCTTAAAATTTTCCAATTTTTGTCCCAATTCTTCCCATTCCCATTGAAACTTTTCAAATCCCTCTCCAAATTGTTGAAATTCTGTTGAGCTTTTTAAAATTCTCTCTAGAAGTTTCAAAATCCATGTCCACATGTTTACAATTTCACGTCAAAAAATTGCTAAAATTCCAGTTGAAATTTTTTCAAAGTCCCTTAAAAATTTTCCAATTTTTGTCCCAATTCTTCCCATTCCCATTGAAACTTTTCAAATCCCTCTCCAAATTGTTGAAATTCTCTTGAAGCTTTTAAAATTCTCTCTAGAATTTTCAAAATCCATGTCCACATGTTTACGATTTCACGTCAAAAAATTGCTAAATTCCAGTGAAATTTTTTCAAAGTCCCTTAAAAATTTTCCAATTTTTGTCCCAATTCTTCCCATTCCCATTGAAACTTTTCAAATCCCTCTCCAAATTGTTGAAATTCTGTTGAAGCTTTTAAAATTCTCTCTAGAAGTTTCAAAATCCATGTCCACATGTTACAATTTCACGTCCAAATTGCTAAAATTCCAGTTGAAATTTTTTCAAAGTCCCTTAAAAATTTCCAATTTTTGTCCCAATTCTTCCCATTCCCATTGAAACTTTTCAAATCCCTCTCAAAATTGTTGAAATTCTGTTGAAGCTTTTAAAATTCTCTCTAGAATTTTCAAAATCCACTTCAACATGTTTACAATTTCACGTCAAAAAATTGCTAAAATTCCAGTTGAAATTTTTCAAAGTCCCTTAAAAATTTTCCAATTTTGTCCCAATTCTTCCCATTCCCATTGAAACTTTTCAAATCCCTCTCAAAATTGTTGAAATTCTCTTGAAGCTTTTAAAATTCTCTCTAGAATTTTCAAAATCCATGTCCACATGTTTACAATTTCACGTCAAAAAATTGCTAAAATTCCAGTTGCAATTTTTTCAAAGTCCCTTAAAAATTTTCCAATTTTTGTCCCAATTCTTCCCATTCCCATTGAAACTTTTCAAATCCCTCTCAAAATTGTTGAAATTCTCTTGAAGCTTTTAAATTCTCTCTAGAATTTTCAAAATCCATGTCCACATGTTTACAATTTCACGTCAAAAAATTGCTAAAATTCCAGTTGAAATTTTTTCAAAGTCCCTTAAAAATTTTCCAATTTTTGTCCCAATTCTTCCCATTCCCATTGAAACTTTTCAAATCCCTCTCCAAATTGTTGAAATTCTCTTGAAGCTTTTAAAATTCTCTCTAGAATTTTCAAAATCCATGTCCACATGTTTACGATTTCACGTCAAAAATTGCTAAAATTCCAGTTGCAATTTTTTCAAAGTCCCTTAAAAATTTTCCAATTTTTGTCCCAATTCTTCCCATTCCATTGAAACTTTTCAAATCCCTCTCCAAATTGTTGAAATTCTGTTGAAGCTTTTAAAATTCTCTCTAGAAGTTTCAAAATCCATGTCCACATGTTTACAATTTCACGTCCAAATTGCTAAAATTCCAGTTGAAATTTTTTCAAAGTCCCTTAAAAATTTTCCAATTTTTGTCCCAATTCTTCCCATTCCCATTGAAACTTTTCAAATCCCTCTCAAAATTGTTGAAATTCTGTTGAAGCTTTTAAAATTCTCTCTAGAATTTTCAAAATCCATGTCCACGTTTACAATTTCACGTCAAAAAATTGCTAAAATTCCAGTTGCAATTTTTTCAAAGTCCCTTAAAAATTTTCCAATTTTTGTCCCAAATTCTTCCCATTCCCATTGAAACTTTTCAAATCCCTCTCCAAATTGTTGAAATTCTGTTGAAGCTTTTAAAATTCTCTCTAGAATTTTCAAAATCCATGGCCACATGTTTACAATTTCACGTCAAAAAATTGCTAAAATTCCAGTTGAAATTTTTTCAAAGTCCCTTAAAAATTTTCCAATTTTTGTCCCAATTCTTCCCATTCCCATTGAAACTTTTCAAATCCCTCTCCAAATTGTTGAAATTCTGTTGAAGCTTTTAAAATTCTCTAGAATTTTCAAAATCCATGTCCACATGTTTACAATTTCACGTCAAAAAATTGCTAAAATTCCAGTTGCAATTTTTCAAAGTCCCTTAAAAATTTTCCAATTTTTGTCCCAATTCTTCCCTTCCCATTGAAACTTTTCAAATCCCTCTCCAAACTGTTGAAATTCTGTTGAAGCTTTTAAAAATTCTCTCTAGAATTTTCAAAATCCATGGCCACATGTTTACGATTTCACGTCAAAAAATTGCTAAAATTCCAGTTGAAATTTTTTCAAAGTCCCTTAAAAATTTTCCAATTTTTGTCCCAATTCTTCCCATTCCCATTGAAACTTTTCAAATCCCTCTCCAAATTGTTGAAATTCTGTTGAAGCTTTTAAAATTCTCTCTAGAATTTTCAAAATCCATGTCCACATGTTTACAATTTCACGTCAAAAAATTGCTAAAATTCCAGTTGAAATTTTTTCAAAGTCCCTTAAAAATTTTCCAATTTTTGTCCCAATTCTTCCCATTCCCATTGAAACTTTTCAAATCCCTCTCCAAATTGTTGAAATTCTCTTGAAGCTTTTAAAATTCTCTCTAGAATTTTCAAAATCCATGTCCACATGTTTACAATTTCACGTCAAAAAATTGCTAAAATTCCAGTTGAAATTTTTTCAAAGTCCCTTAAAAATTTTCCAATTTTTGTCCCAATTCTTCCCATTCCCATTGAAACTTTTCAAATCCCTCTCCAAATTGTTGAAATTCTGTTGAAGCTTTTAAAATTCTCTCTAGAATTTTCAAAATCCATGTCCACATGTTTACAATTTCACGTCAAAAAATTGCTAAAATTCCAGTTGAAATTTTTTCAAAGTCCCTTAAAAATTTTCCAATTTTTGTCCCAATTCTTCCCATTCCCATTGAAACTTTTCAAATCCCTCTCCAAATTGTTGAAATTCTCTTGAAGCTTTTAAAATTCTCTCTAGAATTTTCAAAATCCATGTCCACATGTTTACGATTTCACGTCAAAAAATTGCTAAAATTCCAGTTGAAATTTTTTCAAAGTCCCTTAAAAATTTTCCAATTTTTGTCCCAATTCTTCCCATTCCCATTGAAACTTTTCAAATCCCTCTCCAAATTGTTGAAATTCTCTTGAAGCTTTTAAAATTCTCTCTAGAAGTTTCAAAATCCATGTCCACATGTTTACAATTTCACGTCAAAAAATTGCTAAAATTCCAGTTGAAATTTTTTCAAAGTCCCTTAAATATTTTCCAATTTTTGTCCCAATTCTTCCCATTCCCATTGAAACTTTTCAAATCCCTCTCCAAATTGTTGAAATTCTGTTGAAGCTTTTAAAATTCTCTAGAATTTTCAAAATCCATGTCCACATGTTTACAATTTCACGTCAAAAAATTGCTAAAATTCCAGTTGAAAGTTTTTCAAAGTCCCTTAAAAATTTTCCAATTTTTGTCCCAATTCTTCCCATTCCCATTGAAACTTTTCAAATCCCTCTCCAAATTGTTGAAATTCTGTTGAAGCTTTTAAAATTCTCTCTAGAATTTTCAAAATCCATGTCCTCATGTTTACGATTTCACGTCAAAAAATTGCTAAAATTCCAGTTGAAATTTTTTCAAAGTCCCTTAAAAATTTTCCAATTTTTGTCCCAATTCTTCCCATTCCCATTGAAACTTTTCAAATCCCTCTCCAAATTGTTGAAATTCTCTTGAAGCTTTTAAAATTCTCTCTAGAATTTTCAAAATCCATGTCCACATGTTTACAATTTCACGTCAAAAAATTGCTAAAATTCCAGTTGCAATTTTTTCAAAGTCCCTTAAAAATTTTCCAATTTTTGTCCCAATTCTTCCCATTCCCATTGAAACTTTTCAAATCCCTCTCCAAATTGTTGAAATTCTGTTGAAGCTTTTAAAATTCTCTCTAGAAGTTTCAAAATCCATGTCCACATGTTTACAATTTCACGTCCAAATTGCTAAAATTCCAGTTGAAATTTTTTCAAAGTCCCTTAAAATTTTTCCAATTTTTGTCCCAATTCTTCCCATTCCCATTGAAACTTTTCAAATCCCTCTCAAAATTGTTGAAATTCTCTTGAAGCTTTTAAAATTCTCTCTAGAATTTTCAAAATCCATGTCCACATGTTTACAATTTCACGTCAAAAAATTGCTAAAATTCCAGTTGAAATTTTTTCAAAGTCCCTTAAAAATTTTCCAATTTTTGTCCCAATTCTTCCCATTCCCATTGAAACTTTTCAAATCCCTCTCCAAATTGTTGAAATTCTCTTGAAGCTTTTAAAATTCTCTCTAGAATTTTCAAAATCCATGTCCACATGTTTACAATTTCACGTCAAAAAATTGCTAAAATTCCAGTTGAAATTTTTTCAAAGTCCCTTAAAAATTTTCCAATTTTTGTCCCAATTCTTCCCATTCCCATTGAAACTTTTCAAATCCCTCTCCAAATTGTTGAAATTCTGTTGAAGCTTTTAAAATTCTCTCTAGAAGTTTCAAAATCCATGTCCACATGTTTACGATTTCACGTCAAAAAATTGCTAAAATTCCAGTTGAAATTTTTTCAAAGTCCCTTAAAAATTTTCCAATTTTTGTCCCAATTCTTCCCATTCCCATTGAAACTTTTCAAATCCCTCTCCAAATTGTTGAAATTCTGTTGAAGCTTTTAAAATTCTCTCTAGAAGTTTCAAAATCCATGTCCACATGTTTACAATTTCACGTCCAAATTGCTAAAATTCCAGTTGAAATTTTTTCAAAGTCCCTTAAAATTTTTCCAATTTTTGTCCCAATTCTTCCCATTCCCATTGAAACTTTTCAAATCCCTCTCAAAATTGTTGAAATTCTCTTGAAGCTTTTAAAATTCTCTCTAGAATTTTCAAAATCCATGTCCACATGTTTACAATTTCACGTCAAAAAATTGCTAAAATTCCAGTTGAAATTTTTTCAAAGTCCCTTAAAAATTTTCCAATTTTTGTCCCAATTCTTCCCATTCCCATTGAAACTTTTCAAATCCCTCTCCAAATTGTTGAAATTCTGTTGAAGCTTTTAAAATTCTCTCTAGAATTTTCAAAATCCATGTCCACATGTTTACAATTTCACGTCAAAAAATTGCTAAAATTCCAGTTGAAATTTTTTCAAAGTCCCTTAAAAATTTTCCAATTTTTGTCCCAATTCTTCCCATTCCCATTGAAACTTTTCAAATCCCTCTCCAAATTGTTGAAATTCTCTTGAAGCTTTTAAAATTCTCTCTAGAATTTTCAAAATCCATGTCCACATGTTTACAATTTCACGTCAAAAAATTGCTAAAATTCCAGTTGAAATTTTTTCAAAGTCCCTTAAAAATTTTCCAATTTTTGTCCCAATTCTTCCCATTCCCATTGAAACTTTTCAAATCCCTCTCCAAATTGTTGAAATTCTGTTGAACCTTTTAAAATTCTCTAGAATTTTCAAAATCCATGTCCACATGTTTACAATTTCACGTCAAAAAATTGCTAAAATTCCAGTTGAAATTTTTTCAAAGTCCCTTAAAAATTTTCCAATTTTTGTCCCAATTCTTCCCATTCCCATTGAAACTTTTCAAATCCCTCTCCAAATTGTTGAAATTCTCTTGAAGCTTTTAAAATTCTCTCTAGAATTTTCAAAATCCATGTCCACATGTTTACGATTTCACGTCAAAAAATTGCTAAAATTCCAGTTGAAATTTTTTCAAAGTCCCTTAAAAATTTTCCAATTTTTGTCCCAATTCTTCCCATTCCCATTGAAACTTTTCAAATCCCTCTCCAAATTGTTGAAATTCTGTTGAAGCTTTTAAAATTCTCTCTAGAAGTTTCAAAATCCATGTCCACATGTTTACAATTTCACGTCCAAATTGCTAAAATTCCAGTTGAAATTTTTTCAAAGTCCCTTAAAATTTTTCCAATTTTTGTCCCAATTCTTCCCATTCCCATTGAAACTTTTCAAATCCCTCTCCAAATTGTTGAAATTCTCTTGAAGCTTTTAAAATTCTCTCTAGAATTTTCAAAATCCATGTCCACGTTTACAATTTCAGGTCAAAAAATTGCTAAAATTCCAGTTTAATTTTTTTCAAAGTCCCTTAAAAATTTTCCAATTTTTGTCCCAATTCTTCCCATTCCCATTGAAACTTTTCAAATCCCTCTCCAAATTGTTGAAATTCTCTTGAAGCTTTTAAAATTCTCTCTAGAATTTTCAAAATCCATGTCCACATGTTTACAATTTCACGTCAAAAAATTGCTAAAATTCCAGTTGAAATTTTTTCAAAGTCCCTTAAATATTTTCCAATTTTTGTCCCAATTCTTCCCATTCCTATTGAAACTTTTCAAATCCCTCTCAAAATTGTTGAAATTCTGTTGAAGCTTTTAAAATTCTCTAGAATTTTCAAAATCCATGTCCACATGTTTACAATTTCACGTCAAAAAATTGCTAAAATTCCAGTTGAAATTTTTTCAAAGTCCCTTAAAAATTTTCCAATTTTTGTCCCAATTCTTCCCATTCCCATTGAAACTTTTCAAATCCCTCTCCAAATTGTTGAAATTCTGTTGAAGCTTTTAAAATTCTCTCTAGAAGTTTCAAAATCCATGTCCACATGTTTACGATTTCACGTCAAAAAATTGCTAAAATTCCAGTTGAAATTTTTTCAAAGTCCCTTAAAAATTTTCCAATTTTTGTCCCAATTCTTCCCATTCCCATTGAAACTTTTCAAATCCCTCTCCAAATTGTTGAAATTCTCTTGAAGCTTTTAAAATTCTCTCTAGAATTTTCAAAATCCATGTCCACATGTTTACAATTTCACGTCAAAAAATGGCTAAAATTCCAGTTGAAATTTTTTCAAAGTCCCTTAAAAATTTTCCAATTTTTGTCCCAATTCTTCCCATTCCCATTGAAACTTTTCAAATCCCTCTCAAAATTGTTGAAATTCTCTTGAAGCTTTTAAAATTCTCTCTAGAATTTTCAAAATCCATGTCCACATGTTTACAAATTCACGTCAAAAAATTGCTAAAATTCCAGTTGCAATTTTTTCAAAGTCCCTTAAAAATTTTCCAATTTTTGTCCCAATTCTTCCCATTCCCATTGAAACTTTTCAAATCCCTCTCAAAATTGTTGAAAGTCTCTTGAAGCTTTTAAAATTCTCTCTAGAATTTTCAAAATCCATGTCCACATGTTTACAATTTCACGTCAAAAAATTGCTAAAATTCCAGTTGAAATTTTTTCAAAGTCCCTTAAAAATTTTCCAATTTTTGTCCCAATTCTTCCCATTCCCATTGAAACTTTTCAAATCCCTCTCCAAATTGTTGAAATTCTCTTGAAGCTTTTAAAATTCTCTCTAGAATTTTCAAAATCCATGTCCACATGTTTACGATTTCACGTCAAAAAATTGCTAAAATTCCAGTTGCAATTTTTTCAAAGTCCCTTAAAAATTTTCCAATTTTTGTCCCAATTCTTCCCATTCCCATTGAAACTTTTCAAATCCCTCTCCAAATTGTTGAAATTCTGTTGAAGCTTTTAAAATTCTCTCTAGAATTTTCAAAATCCATGTCCACATGTTTACAATTTCACGTCAAAAAATTGCTAAAATTCCAGTTGAAATTTTTTCAAAGTCCCTTAAAAATTTTCCAATTTTTGTCCCAATTCTTCCCATTCCCATTGAAACTTTTCAAATCCCTCTCAAAATTGTTGAAATTCTCTTGAAGCTTTTAAAATTCTCTCTAGAATTTTCAAAATCCATGTCCACATGTTTACAATTTCACGTCCAAATTGCTAAAATTCCAGTTGAAATTTTTTCAAAGTCCCTTAAAATTTTTCCAATTTTTGTCCCAATTCTTCCCATTCCCATTGAAACTTTTCAAATCCCTCTCCAAATTGTTGAAATTCTCTTGAAGCTTTTAAAATTCTCTCTAGAATTTTCAAAATCCATGTCCACGTTTACAATTTCACGTCAAAAAATTGCTAAAATTCCAGTTTAATTTTTTTCAAAGTCCCTTAAAAATTTTCCAATTTTTGTCCCAATTCTTCCCATTCCCATTGAAACTTTTCAAATCCCTCTCCAAATTGTTGAAATTCTGTTGAAGCTTTTAAAATTCTCTCTAGAATTTTCAAAATCCATGTCGACATGTTTACAATTTCACGTCAAAAAATTGCTAAAATTCCAGTTGAAATTTTTTCAAAGTCCCTTAAATATTTTCCAATTTTTGTCCCAATTCTTCCCATTCCTATTGAAACTTTTCAAATCCCTCTCAAAATTGTTGAAATTCTGTTGAAGCTTTTAAAATTCTCTAGAATTTTCAAAATCCATGTCCACATGTTTACAATTTCACGTCAAAAAATTGCTAAAATTCCAGTTGCAATTTTTTCAAAGTCCCTTAAAAATTTTCCAATTTTTGTCCCAATTCTTCCCATTCCCATTGAAACTTTTCAAATCCCTCTCCAAATTGTTGAAATTCTGTTGAAGCTTTTAAAATTCTCTCTAGAAGTTTCAAAATCCATGTCCACATGTTTACGATTTCACGTCAAAAAATTGCTAAAATTCCAGTTGAAATTTTTTCAAAGTCCCTTAAAAATTTTCCAATTTTTGTCCCAATTCTTCCCATTCCCATTGAAACTTTTCAAATCCCTCTCCAAATTGTTGAAATTCTGTTGAAGCTTTTAAAATTCTCTCTAGAAGTTTCAAAATCCATGTCCACATGTTTACAATTTCACGTCAAAAAATTGCTAAAATTCCAGTTGAAATTTTTTCAAAGTCCCTTAAAAATTTTCCAATTTTTGTCCCAATTCTTCCCATTCCCATTGAAACTTTTCAAATCCCTCTCAAAATTGTTGAAATTCTGTTGAAGCTTTTAAAATTCTCTCTAGAATTTTCAAAATCCACTTCAACATGTTTACAATTTCACGTCAAAAAATTGCTAAAATTCCAGTTGAAATTTTTTCAAAGTCCCTTAAAAATTTTCCAATTTTTGTCCCAATTCTTCCCATTCCCATTGAAACTTTTCAAATCCCTCTCAAAATTGTTGAAATTCTCTTGAAGCTTTTAAAATTCTCTCTAGAATTTTCAAAATCCATGTCCACATGTTTACAATTTCACGTCAAAAAATTGCTAAAATTCCAGTTGAAATTTTTTCAAAGTCCCTTAAAAATTTTCCAATTTTTGTCCAATTCTTCCCATTCCCATTGAAACTTTTCAAATCCCTCTCAAAATTGTTGAAATTCTCTTGAAGCTTTTAAAATTCTCTCTAGAATTTTCAAAATCCATGTCCACATGTTTACAAATTCACGTCAAAAAATTGCTAAAATTCCAGTTGCAATTTTTTCAAAGTCCCTTAAAAATTTTCCAATTTTTGTCCCAATTCTTCCCATTCCCATTGAAACTTTTCAAATCCCTCTCAAAATTGTTGAAAGTCTCTTGAAGCTTTTAAAATTCTCTCTAGAATTTTCAAAATCCATGTCCACATGTTTACAATTTCACGTCAAAAAATTGCTAAAATTCCAGTTGAAATTTTTTCAAAGTCCCTTAAAAATTTTCCAATTTTTGTCCCAATTCTTCCCATTCCCATTGAAACTTTTCAAATCCCTCTCCAAATTGTTGAAATTCTCTTGAAGCTTTTAAAATTCTCTCTAGAATTTTCAAAATCCATGTCCACATGTTTACGATTTCACGTCAAAAAATTGCTAAAATTCCAGTTGCAATTTTTTCAAAGTCCCTTAAAAATTTTCCAATTTTTGTCCCAATTCTTCCCATTCCCATTGAAACTTTTCAAATCCCTCTCCAAATTGTTGAAATTCTGTTGAAGCTTTTAAAATTCTCTCTAGAAGTTTCAAAATCCATGTCCACATGTTTACAATTTCACGTCCAAATTGCTAAAATTCCAGTTGAAATTTTTTCAAAGTCCCTTAAAAATTTTCCAATTTTTGTCCCAATTCTTCCCATTCCCATTGAAACTTTTCAAATCCCTCTCCAAATTGTTGAAATTCTCTTGAAGCTTTTAAAATTCTCTCTAGAAGTTTCAAAATCCATGTCCACATGTTTACAATTTCACGTCCAAATTGCTAAAATTCCAGTTGAAATTTTTTCAAAGTCCCTTAAAATTTTTCCAATTTTTGTCCCAATTCTTCCCATTCCCATTGAAACTTTTCAAATCCCTCTCCAAATTGTTGAAATTCTCTTGAAGCTTTTAAAATTCTCTCTAGAATTTTCAAAATCCATGTCCACGTTTACAATTTCACGTCAAAAAATTGCTAAAATTCCAGTTTAATTTTTTTCAAAGTCCCTTAAAAATTTTCCAATTTTTGTCCCAATTCTTCCCATTCCCATTGAAACTTTTCAAATCCCTCTCCAAATTGTTGAAATTCTGTTGAAGCTTTTAAAATTCTCTCTAGAATTTTCAAAATCCATGTCGACATGTTTACAATTTCACGTCAAAAAATTGCTAAAATTCCAGTTGAAATTTTTTCAAAGTCCCTTAAATATTTTCCAATTTTTGTCCCAATTCTTCCCATTCCTATTGAAACTTTTCAAATCCCTCTCAAAATTGTTGAAATTCTGTTGAAGCTTTTAAAATTCTCTAGAATTTTCAAAATCCATGTCCACATGTTTACAATTTCACGTCAAAAAATTGCTAAAATTCCAGTTGCAATTTTTTCAAAGTCCCTTAAAAATTTTCCAATTTTTGTCCCAATTCTTCCCATTCCCATTGAAACTTTTCAAATCCCTCTCCAAATTGTTGAAATTCTGTTGAAGCTTTTAAAATTCTCTCTAGAAGTTTCAAAATCCATGTCCACATGTTTACGATTTCACGTCAAAAAATTGCTAAAATTCCAGTTGAAATTTTTTCAAAGTCCCTTAAAAATTTTCCAATTTTTGTCCCAATTCTTCCCATTCCCATTGAAACTTTTCAAATCCCTCTCCAAATTGTTGAAATTCTCTTGAAGCTTTTAAAATTCTCTCTAGAATTTTCAAAATCCATGTCCACATGTTTACAATTTCACGTCAAAAAATTGCTAAAATTCCAGTTGAAATTTTTTCAAAGTCCCTTAAAAATTTTCCAATTTTTGTCCCAATTCTTCCCATTCCCATTGAAACTTTTCAAATCCCTCTCAAAATTGTTGAAATTCTCTTGAAGCTTTTAAAATTCTCTCTAGAATTTTCAAAATCCACTTCAACATGTTTACAATTTCACGTCAAAAAATTGCTAAAATTCCAGTTGAAATTTTTTCAAAGTCCCTTAAAAATTTTCCAATTTTTGTCCCAATTCTTCCCATTCCCATTGAAACTTTTCAAATCCCTCTCAAAATTGTTGAAATTCTCTTGAAGCTTTTAAAATTCTCTCTAGAATTTTCAAAATCCATGTCCACATGTTTACAATTTCACGTCAAAAAATTGCTAAAATTCCAGTTGAAATTTTTTCAAAGTCCCTTAAAAATTTTCCAATTTTTGTCCCAATTCTTCCCATTCCCATTGAAACTTTTCAAATCCCTCTCAAAATTGTTGAAATTCTCTTGAAGCTTTTAAAATTCTCTCTAGAATTTTCAAAATCCATGTCCACATGTTTACAATTTCACGTCAAAAAATTGCTAAAATTCCAGTTGAAATTTTTTCAAAGTCCCTTAAAAATTTTCCAATTTTTGTCCCAATTCTTCCCATTCCCATTGAAACTTTTCAAATCCCTCTCCAAATTGTTGAAATTCTCTTGAAGCTTTTAAAATTCTCTCTAGAATTTTCAAAATCCATGTCCACATGTTTACAATTTCACGTCAAAAAATTGCTAAAATTCCAGTTGAAATTTTTTCAAAGTCCCTTAAAAATTTTCCAATTTTTGTCCCAATTCTTCCCATTCCCATTGAAACTTTTCAAATCCCTCTCCAAATTGTTGAAATTCTCTTGAAGCTTTTAAAATTCTCTCTAGAAGTTTCAAAATCCATGTCCACATGTTTACAATTTCACGTCCAAAATTGCTAAAATTCCAGTTGAAATTTTTTCAAAGTCCCTTAAAAATTTTCCAATTTTTGTCCCAATTCTTCCCATTCCCATTGAAACTTTTCAAATCCCTCTCAAAATTGTTGAAATTCTGTTGAAGCTTTTAAAATTCTCTCTAGAAGTTTCAAAATCCACTTCAACATGTTTACAATTTCACGTCAAAAATTGCTAAAATTCCAGTTGAAATTTTTTCAAAGTCCCTTAAAAATTTTCCAATTTTTGTCCCAATTCTTCCCATTCCCATTGAAACTTTTCAAATCCCTCTCAAAATTGTTGAAATTCTCTTGAAGCTTTTAAAATTCTCTCTAGAATTTTCAAAATCCATGTCCACATGTTTACAATTTCACGTCAAAAAATTGCTAAAATTCCAGTTGCAATTTTTTCAAAGTCCCTTAAAAATTTTCCAATTTTTGTCCCAATTCTTCCCATTCCCATTGAAACTTTTCAAATCCCTCTCAAAATTGTTGAAATTCTCTTGAAGCTTTTAAAATTCTCTCTAGAATTTTCAAAATCCATGTCCACATGTTTACAATTTCACGTCAAAAAATTGCTAAAATTCCAGTTGAAATTTTTTCAAAGTCCCTTAAAAATTTTCCAATTTTTGTCCCAATTCTTCCCATTCCCATTGAAACTTTTCAAATCCCTCTCCAAATTGTTGAAATTCTCTTGAAGCTTTTAAAATTCTCTCTAGAATTTTCAAAATCCATGTCCACATGTTTACAATTTCACGTCAAAAAATTGCTAAAATTCCAGTTGCAATTTTTTCAAAGTCCCTTAAAAATTTTCCAATTTTTGTCCCAATTCTTCCCATTACCCAGTCGATACTTTTCAAATCCCTCTCCAAATTGTTGAAATTCTCTTGAAGCTTTTAAAATTCTCTCTAGAATTTTCAAAATCCATGTCCACATGTTTACGATTTCACGTCAAAAAATTGCTAAAATTCCAGTTGCAATTTTTTCAAAGTCCCTTAAAAATTTTCCAATTTTTGTCCCAATTCTTCCCAT